>NC_133772.1:65679845-65843826 GCF_003597395.2 Chelonoidis abingdonii | reverse complement strand
GGTAGAGGACCCGAGGTTGAGGAAGACACATACCACCCATAGGGGTGAGGGGAATTTTTTTTTTTTTTTAATATATATTCATTCCCAGGATGCTAGTTAATTTTTCTGACTGCTTTCAATCCTATTATCAAAATTAATTTTGGGGATTTTTAATATTCCCAATTTTGCTTTTCTAATAGAAAATGGGGCCATTAGGTGGTCGCTTCTTCACAAACTAGTTACATGCACAGTTAAGTGGCTTATTTAAAATTGTGCCTAACTAGGGAAAAGTGCAGGTCAGTTACCAGATGGGCTTTCAGTATTTCAGGAACCCTGGGTCTCTCTTTGAGTGATACCGTATATTATCTTAGATTAAATAAACTTTGAATCTGTTATGTTGTTAGTGCTACAATTGTAGATGGGTAATTGTGGTTATTTATATACTAGTGATGATCCATCACCTGTTCGACAATGTAGTAACAGTTTTTTTGAGAGGCAAGAACCAATGTATTATACAGAGTCAAAAAGGTTTTTAGTGTTGGTGATCTCAGACAGCTGTCCAATATAAAACTAAGCTGCCTATAATGATGATGATTGGTCTATTGCCTCATCAGTACAGAGTCAACAAAATTAAAGGCTTCATAATGGTGTTCTTTTTCTTTACTTGTGAACAATGAAGCATATGGAAGTATTCAGGGAGGTGTTTGAAAGCAGGGGTGGCTTGACAAGCTGGTATAGGGAGAACGGCATGAAAATGATCATGGTGGCGGGAGAGGAGATTAATTGTGTATCAAGACTGTTATAGTTGGTGATGGAGCACAAGTATAGGGATGTGATAAGGGGCTTGGTCTCAGAAGTAGTCCAGGATGTTGTATTGAGGGGGCCTTGAAGAAGAGAAGCCTGCATCTGATTGGAAAGCAAGGGGAAATGAAGGGAGGGGTTCAAGTAAAGGAGAACTGACACGGTTGGAGTGGGCATGGAAATTATGGAAGGCTATTTTTTTGAATGAAATGGAGATGGGTAATGTAGTCTTCAACTTCCCCACTATCCACAAGTTGTAGTAAGGACATAGGAATTAACATATGGATCAGACCTGTGATCAGTCCAATATCCTATGGCTGACGGTGACAAGGATCAGATGTTTCAGAGGACGGTGTAAGAAATTGCATTAAAGAGGTGTGGGATAATCTACCTTGCATTTTAGGTCTCCTCCTACTCCCTTGTTTTCAAAGATTGGCTTAAACCCTGAAGTATGAGGTTTTATCTCTTCCAAATTTGTTAGCCTTGACTATTATAGCACTGGATATTCTTTTTATTCATATGAATGCACAATCTTTTTTTTTAAAATCAATTTTGCTAAGTTTTGGCCTCAGTGATCCATTAATGAAGATGGTCAATGCTTAGGGCATGGGCAAGAGTCTCAGTTGTCTGTACAGAGAGGAAGGTTTGGATATTTGGGTAAGGGGCAGAAGAAGAAATGGACCCTTGAGGGACTCAGCTCTTCCAGTTCATCATTTAGCAGTAAGGCATTCCCTGGGAAATATCCCACTCTCTGACTTCACCACCTCAACCAAGCTTCACAATCATCATCGCTGTGTACAGTATTAAATTGTTTAAAACTTATTGTGTGTGTGTGTGTGTGTGTGTACACTATATATATAGTCTTTTGTCTGGTGAAAAAATTTCCCTGGAACCTAACCCCCACATTTACATTAATTCTTATGGGGAAATTGGATTTGTGTAATAAAGTTTCGCTTAAAGTTGCATTTTTCAGGAACATAACTGCAGAGCTAAGCGAGTAGTTACTGTACTCCATATGCTAAGGCACTTAGACAGGAAATAGGGGTAACTGACTTAAAAGGGGAAAAGAAAGGAGCCGCAAAGATAACAAATAAGAGATGCAAACCAAATTTTGTGTATTAAGTTTGAAAGTGTTGGGATTAATTTTTGGGCGTAAGCCAGAGTACAAGCATTATAGCACTAAATTAGAGAAACGGTGGTGGGAAAATTGGGTCTTAAGGTAAGTAGTTAATATACTTGGCACATATAGAGACTTTCACAGGGACAGAAAGCATTATGAAAAAACCAGGGATTATAAATGTGGCACTGTTTCATGGTTTTTTACACATACATGTTTATCCCAGGGAAGGTGTGCTTTTTCTAGAACAGAAGAGACAGAAGTGGGTTGGATAGAGTAATTTGCACAATTTATGTGGTTTTGATAGTAATAAAATGGGTGCTATGAATAAGTCTTTAAAATATTTCATACTCTTCCTGTGATACTGTTGTCTAGACTATGCATTTCTATACGTTTTATTAATGTAAATTTTTACCTCTCATAGATTTCATTGTGATCTTTTCTATTGCAGCTGTTCACACTGTTTTTTTCATGTTGTACTAACCATGCCTGTATTCAGTTTCACTATGCTGATTTAATGACTGGATTAATGACTTTGTAACAGCACTTACTGCAGTGCACTGTTTGATTGCAATGTGCTATCATGCGATTAGAGGCGCAGCAGTGAAAAAAGGCACTCTTGTGGAGATGTGTGGAATTCAGTTATAAAGCTGAAGATTACACAGGCGAACAGAAAATTAATATTCCTGGGTTAAAGAAATGTAATAATATGTAATGTTGCTCCAGTTTAATTCTTTTCCGATAGTGCACAGAAACTCCATTCAGAATTGAGATCCAATTGTTACGCTTCCCACAGATACCTATTAATAGGTATTCCTTGTCCTGAAATACGTAATGTAGGTATATTAAAGATTTTTGACATTTTGTAATGTAACAGTGGCATTTAGCAATGCTTTTTTCCCCGATTGCTCCAAGCACATCTTAGAACACCAAGAAATCTTTGACCTCCCGTTTAACCTAGCATACTATCAATGTTGAAAAAGGGAGGTGATATGTTGCTCTCCATCCGCACTGCTGGAAGGATTGTTAGAAATCTGAGCCTTCCTCAGTTTCCTCAAGGGACAGAACGTGCTGGTTCAGCAGCAGTGCTAGGAATTCTCTTGTTGTCCTCAGAATGATTCCATATTATTCAACCACTGTCTGTCCAGCTCATTTAGTTAGATTTTAAATAGAATACTTTTTCCTTTAGGCATTGATAATCACTGCTCTTCTGCCAGCTGGTATGGAAGGTGAATAGGATGCCTTTGAGACAGACCAATGTCACCCCATAAATCAGCCAGCAGGTGGGGTTCAGGCACCAAAAGATCCCTACTCTCCATAGCACAAAAAGGTCATTTCTTCAGTACATGTGAGTAGCAGTAGAACTAAAGACACTTCCAAACCCAGACAGCTAAAAGTATAAATCAGTTGTAGGATGAATCTTTCTAGCCAGCCTTCAGCTAGAGGTACAATATTAAGGTCTTGAACTTTGGAACACATTTTATTCTTGGATCTCTAACCACTTTACAAGGTGGATAAGTATTAGGGTCTCTATTTTGTCAAATTCCCTGACTTCGAAAGAGGTTGTGACCTGTCTATAGTTTTTTCAGTAAGTCAGGCTGAACCTGGAATGGATTCTAGATCTCCAGTTTTATGCTTTATCAATTAGATACTAGCTGCCCCAACTTACTTGACTAGCTCCCCAAAATATCTGGGTTGATGTGTGTGACTGGTTCCCCTCGGGGTGCCACCTGGAACTGGGGTACCACTGAGCCTGCCTGACCCACCAGCCTGGGTTCCATTTACACTGTACTGCTGTAACAGGCCCTGAAGTCCTCACCAGCAAACATACAGGTAGGGACACACTCATCTGCAGCTACACACATTTGCTGAGATGAGCTCTGCATGGGAAGGCTCAGCTAAATTCTTAAGGCATGCACACCCCTCTGGAGCATAAACCCAAAATTACACTGTCTTGCACTGCCCAGAGAACTGTACAGCGCAAGCCTGTAAAATTTGCTCAATGTGGAGAGGAATATATATAGCATTCTGCCTCAAGTTATGCTTTCCACACATTAGTTTTAGACAAAAACAAAACAAAAGTTGATAACTACAAAAGATAGATGTTAAGCCATTATAAGTGATAGCAAACGGATCAAAGCAGATTACTTAACAAAACCGCAAACTGAGCTTAACACACTAGATAGGTACAATATGGATAGCAAATTCTCACCCGGAGTGATAAACAGGCTGGCAGATTCTTAAGGCACAAGGTGCGTTGGCTTTTCAGCGTAGATTTTCCAGGTTTTCATACACAGGCTAGAAATCGCTTTAGCCTGGGACCATCACTTCCCCCATTCAGTCTTTATTCCTCGGGTGTTTCCAGGTGTGGTGTTGTACGGAGAGTGAGGTCCTATCATGATGTCATTTTCTCCCTTTTATATTTTCCTTGCTGGAAAGCTCTTCTGCTGTGACCTGGGTCAAAGAGTTCTCATTATGTAGTACTATCTCTGAGAGGTTTCTTTATTATACACAGTTCCTGGGGTAATCCTTGTGCTTGTGTGCATTTCCTCAATAAGCCAATATTGTTTGGCCTTTTTACTGTTATACCTGAAAACCCCCACAAGCAGCCTTTCAACTTTGCAACATGTTTCAGTAACACATACATAGCCAAACTTCATAACTTCACATACGACAATACACATACAGTCCAACGAGATATTAATGTCTAGCAGATCAAGACTTTTAGTCTCATGAGGCATACTTTGTACAAATATCCTAATTACATGACAGTGGTGAATATTGGGATGCGAGGGTGTCTCAGTGTGTATAGAACATGATACCTTTATCTGGGAATGAAAATTTCTTGTTACACAATGCCTATCTGTTCTTTATACATAACTTTCTTTTTTTTGATTAGGCATGTGTTTTCCCGTATATTTGGATGAAATACAAAGTGATTGTGAGTGGGCTAGGTACACAATCTTCATGGGGGGTGGGGAGGAGAGTGTCATGTTTGCTTGTTCATGACTAGATCACATTATTGTTCACTTGGAATTATTTCTATATACCCTGAGGTTTATAGTCTTACCCTTTAATGTCCTGAAATTTGTGAGGCATTACTAAGGGATAAAGGATTTCCCATCTTACTCTGTTCACCACGTGAGCTGTTACCAGTGACAAATGATTTCTGGGCAGTGAGTCGAGAAGGACACAGATGTCAAAGCTATGAATTTGTGAGCTGGCTGCTGAGTGCTTCTGTCCAATCAGCATTTTGTTAATTTCACCTATGAGATGAAATAAGTATTCAATTATAGCCTCAGTCAGAGAAAACTAAATTACAGACATGTCAGGATTGGATGGGAAAATGTTAAGAGTCGGTCAGACAAAGGTGGACTGGAGAGGGTTTAATTTTTAGAAACAAGGAGGAGGATGGGGAGTGAAACTGACCAATATGATTAAAGCCACTTATTTTAAATATTTACAGACCTACTGTCCTATAAATCATGGGATAAATGGGGTGAAAGGAGAGACTTTAACTGATAGATCATCCAAATGACACAAGTTCCTAAGTATCAGAGTCAATGTTTACATCTCTGGCAAAAGCTCTTAGTTTTGTAAAGGACTCAGATACCATGGTGATGAGCATGGTATAAATTCATAGCCACCATTGGATTTGTAATTATTACAGATAATTTTGAAAGTCAAACATCCATTTAGGTCCCTTTATAAGGGTATGTGAAGTCATGTTATCAAATGTAAGAATATAAGTCTTGCGTTGTTGCATAAAATTGTTAAAATCTCATTTGCAGGATAAGATTAAAAACAATTTAAGCATAGCTGTACCTGTTCCTGCTATTTATGGTCTGAACAATATTATACAAAGGCAAATAGTTCTACAAACAGTGGCACGTGTGTTATGGTCCTTTGCCCATGTGTCCTGGCTGTGGCACAGTGTCTTGTTTAACTCTATTTACAGGGCTTGTTAATTCATGTTTTGTTGATAAACTAAAGATTACATTTGGGCACTTAGTGTTTACCCTCCAATTGCTGTTTAGAGCTTACTCTAGTCTAATCAATCAGAAGTTTTGCAGCTGATTTAGGAGTTTGGCACACAGTGGAAGTAATTTTAAAGCAATTGGATGGCAAACCTATATTATTTCAGGCTTAACATACAAGACAAATCATCTCCTGTTGACACAATGGCTCAGAACTATGGACCTGATCATGGTAGTACAGTAACTCCTTACTTAAAGTCATCCTGGTTAATGTTGTCTTGTTGCTGATCAGTTAGAGAACATGCTCGTTTAAAGTTGCGCAATGCTCCCTTATAACGTTGTTTGGCAGCCACCCGCCTTGTCCACTGCTTGCAACAAGAGCAGCCTGTTGCAGCTAGCTGGTGGGGGCTTGGAACCAGGGCGGACCGACAGCCCTCCTATCAGCTCACTGTTCACCTGAGTTCCCTGTGTGGTAGCCGCCCAGCAGGCTATCAGTTGCCAGCAGTTCAGCTGTCCCTCCCGCCCATTGCTATGTACTGCTCGTGTCCTCTGCCTTGGAGCTGTTCCTCAGAGCCTCCTGCTTGCTGTGCAGAGTGGGGGCTAATGTCAGGGTGTCCCCCTGTTCCTGCATCCCGCTTACCCCATCTTCCATAGAGGACACATGAGGGAGCTCAGGAGAGAGGGAGCTTCCTAGCAGCAGCTGCTGTCTCAGCTTGCTGATCTGTTTAATAAATACTTAATAATTGGAGATATACTTATCTCCTAGAACTGGAAGGGACCTCAAAATGCCATTGAGTCCAGCCCCCTGCCTTCACTAGCAGGACCAAGTACTGATTTTTACCCCCTCAAGGATTGAACTCACAACTCTCGGTTTAGCAGGCCAATGCTCAAACCACTGAAGTATCCCTCTCCTTACAAAGGCAATGTACTTAGAGTGGGGTCAGGGACTTAAAGGAGCAATGCACCTCTCTCACACACAAGTTGTGTGTCTCTGTCTCTGTCTGTCCTCCCTCCATTTGTGCTGCCTTGTAGAGTGTGAGGCTACATTAACAACGATGTGTTTAACCCTTGAGGGCTCAGCCAACTGCTTGTTCGTCATTTAGCATTAAGGCATTCCCTGAGAAATATCCCACCCTCTTGACTTTACCACCTCAACCAAGCTTCAGAGTCGTCATTGCTGTGTACCAGTATTAAATTTTGTTTAAAACTTATACTGTGTGTGTCTTGTCTGGTGAAAAAAATTTCCCTGGAACCTAACCTCCCCCCACCATTTACACTAATTCTTATGGGGAAATTGGATTCACTTGACATGGTTTCGCTTAAAGTTGCATTTTTCAGGAACATAACTACAATGTTAAGCAAGGAGTTACTGTATTACATACCTATTGCAGGTTGTCATTTCCTCCCTCATACACTACAATCCTAGTGCCACTTGCTTGCTAGCGTGTCCTTATATACTGTGCCACGCTATTGCGAAGATCTGCAAGATCTGACCAACACACACAATTTTGAGAGTACCATCATAATATTCCCTTCCTCTACTGGCCCTGGACGCGAAATTCCTAATTGTTTTGGAACCCTTCCTGCAAACTTTATTAGCCAATTCATGGAGCAACAGTAACATTCAGGACATTTTGCTTGCTTCGTGAATTAGTTATTACATAGTCTGCATTCTCATTGGGGTGTCCCTTGTGATCCAAGAGGCGGCTTGGAATGCTGGGAGGCAAAAATTAACAAAATGCAGTTTGCAAGGCTCTCTGGCACAGACCAGTAATAGGGGAGCATTGAGAAACTGCAGCCCCTTGTCACTTGCTCCAGGAAACCACTCACAAGCCAGATGCTGGTTTTGTGTGACAGCTGTCAGGTGTGTGGAAAGCAACTGATTTGTTGCAAACAGTACATGTTGGACTGCTGCCCTTTGAGCTCTCATCATGTTGCCTTTTCCTGGTGAGTTAATCAGAGCCCTGTCTTGGAAAAAGTCAATAACTTTGCTTCAGTTTCCTCATCTGTAGAGTGGGCATGATAGTCTTCTGATCAGTGGAGTGTTCTTAATTAAGGCTATTTAAAAGAGCTAGCCAGAAATATGTTAAGACTATTACAACGTGCTTGCTTATTTATGTAGAACTTTTTGCAATTGTCAACGATGATGCTTTCTTACTGAATATTTTGTATGAAAGAGAGTGGCTTTTTTAGCAAAGATGCCTTTCTGTTTGGTTGGTTGGTTAAACTAAGGAGGACTTCCTTTGGAATAAACGTGCTTTTGTTACACAGAAGTACTTTTCAGTTTACTATTGCGCTTCAGTCACCTAATGGATAAGGCATTGGCTTTCTAAGCCAGGGATTGTGGGGTCAAGTCCCATCTGGGGTGACAAATTATTCAGGGGGAGGGATAGCTCTCAGTGGTTTGAGCATTGGCCTACTAAACCCAGGGTTGTGAGTTCAATCCTTGAGGGGGCCACTTAGGGATGTCTGTCTGATGATTGGTCTTGCTTTGAGCAGGGAGTTGGACTAGATGACCTCCTGAAGTCACTTCCAACCCTGAGATTCCATAATCCTACTATTTTCTCTCTTCAGTGTATTAAAAAGAAAAATTATATAATCTTTGTATATTTGTCTTCCTATACATCCCCTGCCTCTCACTGATTCCATCATGCTCATTCTCATAAAGTCAAAATTTCAAGTATTGAAGAAGAATCAATTTTACGGTTAACCAGATGTTGGAAAAGAAAAGAGAAACCTAGTTTGATTTTTATTACCTTTTGCCGCACTTCTCTGTAAAAACATTAAAATGGTAAAGTGCCCTGCAATGTGTTTACTACTTATATTTAGATAAAAAAAAATGTCTGAGTATTTATTAATGATAAATCCTCCAGTAAAGGTTTAACATCTCACTTGTGGCAAGTAGGAAACTTCCCTGTGGGGAGAATCCTAGCCATCTATTCTGCAACAGGTAAGGTGCTATTTTAACTTAATTCCAATGTGAGGATAACCTTCCGGCTGATGGAGTGCTGTTCTCCAGAGACTGCAGACTGTGATATCCAGTGCTACTGCAATTCACAACTTTTCCAGTCAACAACTGAGTGAAATTGCCACAGGACCAGTTTCACTTCTTAGCATATGTGCAGTGTGCTTCAAGTGGCACAAGACCAGGACTCATCATCAGATGCAGTCCACTGGTTGGATCATTGGCTTTTCCAGCTTGGGGCGGGTGCTGGCAGGAAGTGCGATGTGAATGCTGGTCCATGCCCTCCCACAGTGAAACTGGTGAACTGTTAAAGAAGAGTGTCAGTCTGCTGTTTGAAAAAGCAATAAGCAGAGACAGGTGCTGGTCCTATTCGTGGGAAAGGAGCAATCACAAATGGAAGCTGGGGAGTGGTAGAGTCCCAAATGTAGTGTGCATAGGAAAGAGAATCCTTGAAGATAGGAAGAAGGAGGAGAGAACTCCTCCTTTCCAGCAGCCAGAAGGTATTTCTTAAAAATGCCATCAAACATCTATGAGCCAGAAGCTGATATAAAAGACAGACAACGCTGCAGTAGGCATCACTGCAATAGGCATCACGTCATTCTTCCCCTTTCTGGTGGAGGACGTTTCATGAGGGATTTGCCCTTTGACATTGCTAGTAGGCTTTCTTCAGCTTTCCTAAAGGCCTTTGGCTAGTAGCTGCCTGGTAAATTTTCAGGCTTTGGTATACTCACTAATGGGTAGTTTCAGCATAAAAGCTGAAGAATGACCTATGGTCCAAGGCATTCTCCATGGAATGTTTCGCCTCCATATCCTGGCAACATGGCTCAACCATAGAGGTATCTTCTTTTGAGGCATGTTGCCAAGGTAGTGTGGGGCAAACTTCATACAGGCAATGACTTGTTTATACTGCTCGATATACGATCATTGAAATATAAGTACAATATTTATATTCCAACTGATTAATTTTATTATTATGTGGTAACAATCAGAAAATAAGCAATTTTTCAGCAATAGTGTGCTGTGACACTTATGTATTTTTTATGTCTGATTTTGTAAGCAAGTAGTTCCTAAGTGAGGTGTAACTTAGGGGTACGCAAGACACATCAGACTCCTGAAAGGGGTACAGTAGTCAGGAAAGGTTGAGAGCCCCTGGTCTAGCCTATCCATATTCTGTTGCTAAAAGGACTTCAGCCAAGCACTAAAATCAGTTCCTTTTTTTTTGTTGTTCATTTATAAAACTTAAATGAGCATCTGAATTGTCATTCTTTTTTCACCTCTAGTCCTTTCTGTTTGTTACAGTCTATCCAGACATCTGCACCATTAGCCTGGTGGCTATAGGTGATAAGAATAGACAAGCAGATAGACTAGCTTTCTGGGATGATGTGTATGGCTTCAACATGTCCTGCATGAAGAAGGCTGTAATTCCAGAAGTTGTTGTGGAGGTAGTGGATCCAAGCACACTTATATCTGAAGCCAGTGTCGTTAAGGTACTGTACCAAATACCTCTCTAAAATAAAAGCACACTAAAAATGCATTCTTCAGGTTTTTTATTTCCATTCATAAATTCTCAAACAACTATTTTTAATATGGAAAAGATTAATAAAGCATATTTAATCTAGAGAAATCCTGGAACAAATGCAACAAGGTATTTATTTACAGCATTAAAACACTAAGTGCAGATTCTAAAGTCTGTTTAGGAACTTCTGGCTCCTGATATATAAAAGTAATAATCTTAAACTTTTTTTCCTCTAAATCCAGGTCTTTCTTCTGCCCCCCAGAACAGAGGAAATAAACTGGTTATATAATTTTGCAACTATAATTTGCTGCAAATTTCTGACTTTCCTATCAGTTTATATCTTCAGGTTCTCCTGAGAACCAGATTGTGCTGTCTTTTCATAGTGACAGTGCAAAGGAGATGAGTGATTACAAGTAAATAGCTTTCATTGTAAACAGATATTGTGATTCTTATTTCATACTGATGTAACTTCCTAACCTCTTATAACTACATCCTGTAGAACCATTCTGACCCACACATGGGTCATTAGCAGGGTTGGGATCTTTAGATCTGCAGCATGGCTCATCTGTCACTTGAGCTAATGGAATAGCTGGTAGCAATAGAAGGCTGTTCTCTTTTCTAAACCTGCCACAAAAGGGGGATGGAGACACATTTTGCCAGTGAGTTTCACAGTTATTTGTTAGACAGTAGAGGAATATTGAGGCTTGAGGAGTATTGGGTTCAATTTTAGGTTTTCTAGGGGAGTGTTCTCTAGTGGTTTTAGACCCTGCTCTTGTCGTCCTTCCTGTTCCTGACCTTCCCCTTTTTACTGTTTTTAGACCTTCTCTGATCTTGCTTATGTCACCCCAACTCCTGTTCCTGTCCTCACCCTTCTGCATTGCAATGTGGTTGTTTGCTCCTTCTCCTCCTCCTCAGCTGGTGCTGGGAAGGAGGAGGAGGAGGGAAGAGGGGGGCATTGATAGCACAGGAGAGACTATCCCCTCACTCTCAGTTCTTGTGCCTGGCAGCATCTCGCATGAGGAGCTGTGTCAAAAAGGCCAACTTTACCCCTGCAACCTAGGGTGGAGCTTGCTCTGTGAGGATGGTGCAGTTTGGTCAGTGTTAGGAATCTGTGGGGATACAGCATGCTCAGTGCAGACAGACTCTTTGGAGAATTTAGCTACCGAACTCTAGCAAGTCTTTATGTGAGATTTATTCCAAAGTTTATAATTTTGGCATATTTGGGTGAATTTTTACATGGTTAACAGAAGGCATATCCTTGATACAAAGGCCACCCTTCCTGCTCCAAAAGATGGAGGTACTGGTGCTTTTTATTGAAACCATTGAAGCAACGTTTAAGGTGGACAAATCAGACACCTGTTATGGAAAACTTCAGCGTGAGCAGTCTTTTAGGATAAGTCATAACTGAAAACAGGGTCTTTTAATAGGTAGTGTCTTAACTGTAAGTGTTATTCCTTACTCTACCTATAATATAGCACTAACACTATTTCTGTAATATTATTGAACACACTAGTCTTAAAGTTAAATATGTATTTACTGTATCAAATAGTGCAGTAAGCTCTCTTTAATATGTACCTTTAGGGACAATCATTGTCTGAGCTGTATAAGTCAGCCAGGGTATCCATTCATAAAATAGGCCTGTCATCATACAGCTTCAATATAATATGAAAACTTTTTTTTACAGTTTAAATTTATTCTTGTTACATAATTTTTAGTAACAATATCTTTTTAAAATAAATCCATTAATCTTGAGCTCCTTTGTTTCTTAGTGTTCTTTTCACAAGCTGTAGTATAATTAATGAGGGAAGCAAGAATGACATTACAGATAAACAATTTTAATCAGTAACTGTTTCACATAATAAATGGATTTAAAATAACTAGGAAATTATAAAAATGTTCCTATTCATCATAAGATTATTAATGAGGAAATAGTTTAGTACACTTTCCTCAGATTAGCTGTTCATTAATTTTGAGTATTGCCTGTTAGAATTGGGTTCAGAAAAAGTATAAAGGGTGTACAGCATTGAGAAATATTTGAGTATTACATGATCAGCTAAACTATGGAAGAGTATAGGCATTAGAAGTGTACTCTTTTTAAACTCCAGTAAAATGTTCAGTTATCCTTCATTCTTAGCTAAAATGTGCTGGCCGTGCTGCACAAATTTTGAATTTGCTGTAAGCAAGCAAAACAAAAGAATCCGTGCAATGCAAAAATAGTGAGGTATTTTCCGAGCTATGACAAGATTGAATATGTAATGAGGCTCTGTTAATAATGGTACTGAGTTTTCTTACTATTTTTCAAATTTTTAATTCACAGTATGCATACAGCATAGCGGGTAGCTACAACACAGGTTCCCCATTAGGCCAAGTCACTATTCCTCAACTGTAACCTGGAGGACTGTCTTTTCAAGGTTTGGAGAGTAGAAGTCTCCATGGTTAACCATTCTTTTTCTACTGAACCTGCCAACATGGGTGCTAATTAATAAGTTCTTTGAGATATGGGCAAATGTCCATGGAGAGAGAGACTGAAACCAGCAACTCATTCAGCTTAGGCTACTGTTGGCCAAGACATCCAAATGGGTATAGGCTACATCACTACCAGCCTTAACAAGACTTCAGCCAATGGTGAAAGGCTCCGTATTACAACTTTTATTTAGTTTCTTTCTTTATGTTAAGTTTAAATGTTTGGGAACCATTGTTATAGACAAATCTTTGTGGATTGCACAAATATTGCTTAATATATTATAAAAGTTCTGCATTTTTTTGAAAATTCTAATACGTAGCATTGTTTTACTCTTTCTAACTGATGAGTTGAATCAGTAGTGTACTATAAGTGGTCTTTATTTTATTTTATTTTTTTTAAGGGGGGTGTAGTTAAGTTCATCTGAGATGTATTTTTTAATTCTGATTAAACTATTTAATGTCAAAATTGATGTTTCACTTTTTTGATAGCGTATAGACTGTCACACAACATCCATTCCGGATCTTGAGTTTTCATCGGATTTCACCCTAATTATTACTGAGAATACCATGTGTACGGTAAGCCAACTTATTCTTTCTGCATTTGACTAACATTATCCTTGATTGGCAGGCCAGTGCATTCATTGAAGTGCTGATGATAAATGAATGTAAGTATTGCCACTGACAGTTCATCTGTGCATTTACAGAGGTGTGAAACTGGTGCTTCAGATAAATTTAATGCAGAACCCCCAATAATAGTCTGGTTCAGTGGGGCAAGTAAAAGTGGGCATGGTCATTGAAAGCTATTTTTTATTTTGTATCTTTTTTCCATTGCTTCGAACTGTGACTCTCTTCTCTTCCAGCTTAGTCAGAAGAATTTCCTGTTACTATAACTTATATTTCACTAGCATAGAGCTGAGTGGGAAACATTTGTCCCATCCTGTAATATTTTCAAGATTGCAAAATTTTCCTATTCCACATTGGGACAAATCACTTCCCTTACTCCCATCCCCCAGAAAATAGGAGACCCACCCTATCATAACAAATGTCCTGGTTGTTAGGACACTCCCTTCGGATGTGGGATAGTCAGGTTCAAGTCTCTGCTCTGAATCAGGTCAGTATAAATATTAAATTAATTTGTAATGGGCACTTGAACCTGATTAATGCAATAGGGACTTGGCATGGCATTGAGGTATTATTTTTACCATTAAACTTTTATGTAGGGAAACTTTGGCAATGGTTTGAGTCCTGTATTTTGTTCTGAAGGTTGGTTATTGGGTTTTAAGAGTGTTTACAGCCATGAACCAATAAGGCTCTGTTTCCCAACTCTGTCTAGTCCTGGTCCCATTTTTCTTGAAGAGCACGGCCAACAATGTGGATCTTCCTCTGGAGGGAGAAGCGGGCTCTTAAAATAAATAATTTTTAACTGTCGGTAGTTCAAAAAATCAAGGTGAAGACCTTGAATTCAATCGAGTCATTAATTGGGAACCTGTGTTGATTAGCAGCGTGTATTACTGCTGCATGTTAAATCAGCTTGATCTTTTTCGTTATCTGTTCATTTTTGGATATTATATATGGGAATAGTTGAGACTGTCTGTCAGTCAAAAATATATGGCTAAATTGCTATATCTGTAGAGGGAAGGGGGCATTTTTTAGCTGTTGCTATTTGGGTATCCATTATTAGTGGAGTCTGAAAGGGCTACCAAGATTCCATGCATACAGTTTTCATAAGATGATGGGTCAGAGGGAGGTAAAGCATTGGCTTCTTCACTGAAAGCTTTATTACTTTTCACCAGCATTGTGCCTGTTTTGTCTGCATTTAACTTTAAACAATTGCTGATTGCACTCAGGCACTGTTTGTACTACTTTTGTCTGTCATTCTGAGTCAAGAGATATACCTAATTCATTTATTGTGCATCTTAAGAGGCACCTTACAAGGCTGTAGAAAACATGTAATCAGGCTATTTAATATATACACTCCATGTGCAGAATTAAGGTTGTTAAAATTGAATTTCCAATCTCTTGAAGCTTATCACGTCAACCGTAATGTTTTCTTATAGTTTATTTAATCATTTGCTATGGTAGCACCCAAAGGCATTAGTGAGGGCCATTGCCCTTGTGCTAGGTACTTTCAGTAGAAACATATCTGTGGGTTTGTGTTCACAGCAAGTTAAGTGAGCTGCAAGCCAGCATGTGAATCTACAGCACAGTATCTTGCCATGTGGACCTGCTGTGGCGCACTAACAGTTCCGTAACTGCCGTAGAGCACTTTGCCATACTGTTGGGATGATGTACGTCAAAGCACACTATGGAGCTTCTACTCGGCCATAGCATGGGCCACATGACGAGTTAGTGCATGGCAAGCTAATGAGCTGTAGATTCACTTGGTGGCTTGCTACACACTAAACTTGCTGTGTAGACAAGCCCTCTTTAAAACATGTTCAGAAGTACAATGCAAAACTATAGCTCAAGTATACAGGCATAGCCATCTGTCACATGCTCTGTGCATGTGAGTGGAATTGTTTTTAATGCCTACTTTTCTTATTTAAATGTGTATTTCAAATGCAGCCTTGCAAAATAATCATCAAAAGGTTCAAATTCAAGCACAAAATCTACCAGACTACCTATTACCGTAATGGAGACAGTAGTGAGGGGAAAATATCTAGTGAAATTTTACTTGAAATTACCCTGGGAAAGCAGATACACATTAAGAAAACTTTACAAAAATTGTGTGCAACTGTTTGTTAAATGTATACCATTAAAAATAAGTAAGAAAGTGAATTGCTGCAGTGATGTTACATTTTGAATTTCCTGTCTTCTGTGTATCTGATTTCTCAATTAAAATTGCATTTTTGTGCTTTTTTTCCAATTAATATATATTATAAAGCATTCTTTTGTATCACTTTATGAATGTCCATATCAAATTTGATTGAGAAGTTTGAAATTAGAGAGGATTTGCCTAACAAAAGGGTGATCTTTATTAATGGACTGTTGTAATAGGTGCTGAAAGCACAGTCCTGGAGCGTGCTGTGCGTCTTAAACTCAAATTGATTTTGGTGGGAGTTGTAGATGCCTGCTATCTTGCAGCAAGTGCTCAGTACATCACAGAATAGAGGACAGAGAGAGGCAAAAATTAGTGCATAAACAGTAATATGAAGGGACAGCAGCCTAGTGTACATGTTAAATTCCATTGCTTTTTTATATTGATTCAAGAAAATAATATGCATTTCGTCTGACATATGCAGTCACAAAAGGATACGTATAGCCATATAATAAATACAGAATTAAAAAACTCATGTTAATGTAATGGTAAAATCGAGAAATTTAGCTACACTAGTCAGGAAATCTTAAAATCTAGCCACTTCCTAGCACTTCTTGTATCTCCCAATAATGCTATTGGCTCTGTGTGTCAAGAGGGGTAAAAATATGCATTGTTGGGTGTTTCTCCATGTTTTTTGTAAATTGAAATGTTGTGGTTTTAACATTGTGTTCTCTTGTTCATTGAATGTGTGTCAAGCAAAGTGAAATGTGCAAATTCTCAGTGCAATTCTGTTATATGCATAAACATTTCATAATAAAATGTTAAATATTGCCTAATAAAAAAAATAGAAGACATTTTATTTTTTAACTGTGACAAAATGAATTCTTGACCTTGTGACCTAAAAAAATGCTAGTGTAGGGTGACACTGATTTCTTTGGCCTTCTTGGAATAATTATGATCAGTTAGAGAACTCCACATGGTCCTAGTCATCCTGTATTGTTTAATAGAGCAAAACAGGATATTGGTTAAAGTATCACTTTCCTCTAATACTGGACCTTTACCAAATCGCCTTCTATTGTTGTGCAACTCTTTTAAGGTAATGTCGATTAGATGTTGTTTTAAGTTTGGAAGCTTTGTGAGCGCTAGTGGTTTGTTTCTGGAATTTTCTGATTAACATAGGTCTTAAAAAAAACAAGTAGAATTCTCTCAAGTATTTTGCACTTAATCATGTCGGATTATTGACATTTTATGAGTAGAATTTCCACTCCTTTTATGATGGAGTGTGGAGGTTTAGTTAGAGGCTGACTAGTCCATCTGTCATATCAGGCTGCCTAACCTTGCAGTAAATGAACAATAAAAGTCCATTATTTGTATTGAGAATTTTTGAGGTACAGTTTTGTGCTTTGAAAACAGCATTACAAGGCTTGCCTTGAATGCATCAGCTTCTACTTTTTTAATATGCTGTTTTATATTTTACACTCTAGGAAGAATATCTAAAAGCTTTTTTTGTACCTGACAAAAGTTCTGATGAAAGAAAATGATGTATGTATCTGCTCTGACTTCCTTGTTTTTAACATAAAAATGACACTGTACTTTGTTGTATGCAGTGGTGTTATAACTGTGTCGGTCCAAGGATATTAGGGAAACAAGGTGGGTGAGGTAATATCTTTTATTGGATCAACTTCTGTTGGTGAGAGAGACAAGCTTTTGAACTTACACAGAACTCAGCTTCCCAGACCTGAAGAATTCTCAGTGTCACAGCTAAATACTAGATGGAAGAAATTGTTTAGCATAAGTAGATAACACATATTTCAAAGGACTATGCAAGGTGAGGTGGCCTGTTAACAGGTCTCCTGTTATAGGGTGAAAAGGAGGGGAAGGGGAAGTAGTTGTGGGTGGAGTGTTAATGGGTTGTAGATTATTGTAATAAGCCATAAATCCAGTGGGTCTATTCAGACCATGATTTTTAGTGTCTGGCAAAGTTATGACTGTGCCATGGTACAATCTAGATTAGTGAGTAGCTGTGCCACCTCTGCCTTTTAGCCTGGAGTGCCCTTTCCACTGTTTTGCTCTTGTAGCCTCCCGTCAGGACTGTTCATAAAAAGCCTACATGTAAATTACTCCCAGCTGTGTCCAAGTGCACTTATAGCCTGCCAGTCACACCTAAGCTCTCACTAGCCTGAATTACATTCAAGGGGTCCCCAAAACACATGTTTTAGTAACATCGTACAGTGGAATCTTGTAACTTTACTGTGCCGGGTTTGGTCACAGAGACTCCCTCAAGACTGTCACTAGATGTGTTGGGATGCCACTGAGGACGAACCACCCTGCCAGAGAAGGCTTTCCTCCACTCCCATCTTGCTGAGCTGGACACACCAGTTGGCTACAGCACAGACCAAGAGGTTGGGCCAAAACCCGCTACAGTTTACAGAAACTAAGATTCACTTACCCCAGGGGCTTCTCAGTTAACAGAGACTTTCCCATAACCCAGTATTCAATCTTTCTGGGAGCCTAAACCTCAAATGAATCTGTTTTATTCTGTATAGCGTATACTCGGTAAACTCATAAATTGTCCACTCTCCATAACACAGAGAGAGAGATGCATAGCTGTTTGCTCCTCCAGGTATTAATTACTTACTCTGGGTTAATTAATAAGCAAAAGTGATTTTTATTAAGTATAAAAAGTAGGATTTAAGTGGTTCCAAGAAATAACAGATACAACAAAGTAAGTTACCAAGCAAAATAAAACAAAACACGCAAGTCTAAGGCTAATACAGGAAACTGAATACAGGTAAATCTCACCCTCAGAGATGTCCCAATAACCTTCTTTCACAGACTAGACTCCTTCCTAGTCTGAGCCCAGTCCTTTTCAGACCAACGTTGTGGTTTATGGTCCGGGTCCAGCAATCGCTCACACTCCTGTACCAGTTTCTTTCAGGCATCTCTTTAGGATGGAGAGGCCATCTCTTGAGCCAGCTGAAGACAAAATGGAGAGGCTTCTAGGGACTTTTATATTCTCTTTTGTGGGCAGAAATCCCTTTGTTCTTCTATGCAAAATCACAGCAACAAGATGGGATTTTGTAGTCACCTGATCAAGTCACATGTCTATGAATGATTAAGCTTTTTGCAGGTCGATGCCATTGTTTACATGTTAGTTTGAACATTCCCAGAAAAGCTCAGATGTGGATTGGCATCTCCCAAAGTCCATTGCCAGTTAAATATTTCTTGATTGGGCATTTACTCAAAATAGTCCTTTCTCAAGAAGGTGACCAAATGTTTCACTGATGCTACTTAAAACCAAACACATTGAGATACAAGTACATAGCCAATATTCATAACTTAAAATACAAAAATGATACACACATACAGACAGCATAATCATAACCAGCAAATTACAACCTTTCCATAGACACCTTCCTTAACCTCTTTTGTACAAGATTTGGTGCAACTGTTGGACCTTGGTTGAATCAATGATCTGTATTGTCACAGTTCATGTCAATAATGTCACATGTACATACAATGTTGCTACACATATTTTACCAGAACAATAAAGACCAGCAAATTGAGTTCTCAAATGATCCCTCAAAAGGCATATTTTGTACAAAGATTATTACAATAGTGTGCAAAGGTTGAATACAGGGGTACAGTCTATCACAATGGCTTATTTTTTGAAAGTGTTCTGCAGGTTTCCTTTGGGGATGAGGACTGATAGCCCAGATACAGAGAGATCGCTTTGTGAAGAGTGTTCTCCCACAGATGAGGAGGTGGTTGTCTTTTTTTTCATTTTCCTGTGTGTGTTCATTCACGAGCATAGTGATTGTCTGGTTTCTCACACACAGCTGCTATTGGGGCACTTGTACCTCACTCTGTGGACTACCACATGCTGATATAGGCATGTGTTGGACCATGGATCTTGAAAAATGTGTGTGGGGGGGGGGATTGATCATTGTGGCAGAGGAGATGTCTGCTGATTTTGCATCTGTTATCCTCATAGGTTTCTGTGTTACTTTGAGGTACTGTGTCCTAGTCTGTGAGGGGCTTGCTGCTGATCTTGGAGATATTAGGATATAGTTTGTAGTCCAGAAGTGGCAGTTCTGATAGAAATCTTTCCTGGATGGGGTCCCCATTGCATATGATTGTAGGTGTTTGATACTCTGTATTGGTTCCAGTATGCGGTGGTAGGTGACAACTGGGAGTGTGCAGTTGGAGGGGGTTTTATTTCTGTATTGAAGC
The DNA here is from genome assembly GCF_003597395.2 of Chelonoidis abingdonii. NCBI lineage: Eukaryota > Metazoa > Chordata > Testudines > Testudinidae > Chelonoidis > Chelonoidis abingdonii. The sequence goes on along the minus strand of NC_133772.1, from coordinate 65,824,017 downwards.
AGGTTCTCTTTGGGTATTTTGGTGGCCCATTCCCCAGTTTATTTATTAATTAAATAAATATGATAAATTCATGCTGAAGCCTCTATCGTAAACTTGGCATCAAAGGCTGAGTTTCTATATAAAGAGAATTACGGGGTGGGGAATCTAACTTTTGAGGTCACGCTTTATCAGTATAGCACAATAGGCCAGCCTAAGTATCCTAAGAGACATGGGGCAGATCTAGACTTGAAATTTTCAGTGGTGTAGCTGCATGCTGTAGCGCGTCTGGTGAAGATGTTCTAAAGCAATGAGAGAAAGCTCTCCCATTGGCTTAACTCCACCTTCGTGAACGGCTGTAGCTATGTTGACAGGAGAAGCTCTCCCACCAACATAGTTCTGTCTACAGTGGCACTTAAGTCAGTATAGCTCCATTGCCCAGATGAGTGGATTATTCACACCCCTGAGTGACATAGTTATACCGAAGTTATTTTGAAGTGTAGACTAGGAATTTAAGATCCAGTGTCTTTTAAATTAGGCATATTTGAAAATTTTTCTCAGGCTGACCTTAAATATCAGTTTAATTTGCTGACTGCAGTTAATCCGTCTGTTATAATAAATCATTTAGTTATAAATGGGAAACATGTTATAAGAGAAGTTTATCCAAAACATTTTAAGTTGTTTTGTTTAATTTAAAACAAATTTTATAGGCTGTTTTGTGTTTAATTAAATTCCACTTACCATCCTAATGCAGCTTGACACAAATCATGAGCAAGAAGTTAATTATCTAGTAAATATATCAATGTATCATTCACCATTCTCTAACATACTAAAAATGTACAGTTTTTATAAGAATCTGAAAATATTAAGCTATATAGTTGCTTAAATAAATCTGGCTTCCTAGGTAGCACAAAATATACCAAATCTATTGTAAAGACTCTATTTAGTTGTAAATCAACATATTTTAGTGATATATCAGCCAATGAGAATGTGCCTTTCTTGAGAAAATTAACTGGAAGTACAAATAGATAAGTTGATTAAAATTGCTGATTTAAATCACAGCTTTCCACTTGATGATTTTTAAATCAGTCTACGTTGCCTTTAGTTGATTGGTATGTCAATCGAAATATCATCAGTCTTGCACTTCCTCCACTGCAAGTGTTACTGAAGTCTGATTTCAGGTGTATTCTAGAGGATCCATCCTTCCTTCTAGAAGTTACCATTTTACTGACAGTCCCTTGCTCCCAAGAGCCCAGCACTTCATTAATTTTTATCAGCAAAACTGGCACATGAGTGTTTATTTTATGAGTATTTTATAAAAGCAACTAAATGCAGTACATGTGGATATTTTGTATTAAATGTAATGGAGCTGACAGAGCCATGAGAGAAACACTGAAGATGGGCAGTGGGGACAGTGAGCTGTGAACACAAAACTGAAATAGATGCTGGAAAAGTAACACAGTATTAAATGCAACATTGCTGAAACTATGATTAACTTCATTTATTTGGCGGATAGGGGGAGGGCACTTAAACTATTACATAGGTGGAGAAGATTTCAATAACATTAAAATTATAAGGTGGAAATAAAAAGTTACTAAGAGATTTCACATCGTTAAGTAATGCAGATTAATGAAGAGATTTAGGGAATGTGTCAACTGCAATTAAATACCTGTGTTAGCTGACTTGAGCTCCTGGGACTCAAGCTGCAGAGCTATAAAACTGCAATGTAGCTGTCGAGGCTTAGGTTAGAGCCTGGGGTTGGGGATCCTCCCCGTCTAAAGCTAGGGTTAGTAGAACTCAAGTTAGCAAACCCTGGATTTGTTAATCTAGGGCTTGAGCGTCTACATTCATTTGTAACCACATGTTAGGAATTGTTGAACCCAGAGTCCCAACCTGGGGCTACAGCATCAACACTGAGTTATGTAGGTCTGAATCCAACCATCCATATCCCAGGCTTCCTAGCGTCCTCTCAAAATGTGGCCACTTTAGCTTTTTGTTCGTGGTGCGGTGTGGGAAAACTTGACAGTCCAGAGTACAAAGAAAGTCAGCCCACAAGACTGTGGAATACTTTTGACAGACTCCCAGAGCATGCGTTCAGTGGGGCTGCATCTACACTGCAAAGCAATAGGGCAGGGGTCGGCAGCTTTTCAGACGTGGTGTGCCGAGCCTTCATTTATTCACTCTAATTTAAGGTTTCTCATGCCAGTAATATATTTTAACATTTTTAGAAGGTCTCTTTCTATAAACTATTGTTGTATTAAAGTAAATAAGGTTTTTAAAATGTTTAAGAAGCTTCATTTAAAATTAAATTAAAATGCAGAGTCCCCCGGACCGGTGGCCAGGACCCCAGCAGTGTGAGTGCCACTGAAAATCAGCTCACGTGCTGCCTTTGGCACGCATGCCATAGGTTGCCTACCCCTGCAATAGGTCTTGAATGCTAGGTTCCAACTTTGACTCAGGCTTGGACCGTCCATCCTCACGGGGTCCTGGGACTCTGAGTCTGAGCCTTGGGTTAGCATGATTTATGTGGAGATGGAAGCGAAGGTAGGTTTGAGCTTGAGTTTGAACTCTGGGCTTACAATGCAGTGTAGACATACCCTTACTGTCACCCTGTTTAATGTGCCTCTGCAGTGTTTATGAATCAGCACTTCTCCAACTGATCCTGTGACTTTTTTATATATATTTATCCTATAATATCCATGAAAAAGAACTGACTTGGTTTCTTTAAATAGTCATGTTTCTTAATATAATTCTTCAATTGTTTGAACAATTAAACACAATTTTGCAGAGTTTTTTTGGGAATGTTTTCATTTGACTTTTGAAATACGTGAAGGTTAAGTGTAATTAAGTGTTTAAAATTGACTATAAGCTTATTATTTAATATTAGATATATCTAGATCTTCATCTTCAAAGCTCTTTGAAAGCATAAATTTTCAAGCCTCTGCTGTGGCACAGTTTTCTCTTTCCATCATTTCCTGCAGTTAAATCTCTTATAGGATTAAGCTTCTCCTTTCTTGGCATCACCTTGATTTTAAATTCTGCTCAGAACCTCAGAAAATTCTTTGAGAGCACGAAAGAGTGTCAAACTGATCATAATGAATCAGTTCTAAGAGCAAATTGACATATTTTCAACCTCACAAAATTAATCTGCTTAAAAAAAACCCGAATTATCTTTAAAAGCACATCTTTCCTGTTAGAGAACTAAGTTTGTCATTGCAGATTTCAATGAAACATCTGGCTGAAATCAGTCAATAGATTCTGTTAGGAAAATATGCCATTAATTGTATTTGAAAGTTCAGTGTTTGCTATTAATTGTATACTAGTTTTGAGATTAAAATACAGTGGTTTATTACTCTCAAAGATCAATTGATGAACTTCCTCTTTTGTCTGAATGGTTCCTCCCGTGATCCTATCAAGGTTGTTTTGTTTTTTTCCTAGCTGAATGGTAATATCCCCTGGGAGAAAAATGGCAGTGTCTGTTCATTTCTCCCAGGAGAAGTTGTCAAAGAGCAGGATATGCATTTTTGTTGAAAGGGGATGGACAACGGTAAAATGAATAAGATGATATTATTGATATACTAAAATCTCAGTAAATAAAATACAAATTCAGTTAATTTTGATTAAAGTAATTTTAATTGAAGGATAGTTGTATTTATAAAAAATTTAGAATTTTGAGCAATGTCAGTTTCGGCACTTGAGAACTCATTTGCCAGTTACAATAAGAGGTATTTGAACCATAATCATAGTATTGAATATTTTCAGACTCAGGTTGGAAACCAAAGCCTTCTGTAGTGTGTATCAAACACATTCTAGAATACACTTTCTTTGTTTTAAATTTAGTAACTTATGCATTGCTATAGCATGCTATTAAAAATGACTTATATTCATAATCAATTTGTGCCAAGAAGACTATGCAATAGGGAATCTCAAGGTTCTGTATTCTTTTTTACAGAAATAGTTTTTAAAATAGCTGTTGTATTTCTGAGACACGGATGTGTAGTAACTTTCTCTGCTGCATGGATTACAAGCATTCCATCTCCATGCTTGGATAAACTCCATCAAAAGCACATTATCCCCCTACTTCTGTGGCCAGCTGCCTAATTGTATCTGCTATAGCCACACGCTGTTGGAACATGATACCAGCGATGAGCAAAATGATAAATTACTCCCTGCAGGTGATAGTGATGATGATAATTTTTAATTTCCTTGTTCCTTAACTGAATTGGTAAGGTTGTCTTTACCACTTCTCAAGGGGGTCTCAAGCAGTCTTATTTGTTTAGATCAGATTAGATTCTGTATGTTTACAAAGCAATTTCCTTTACAGGAAGACTTTTCAGAATAATTTTGAATCAAAATCTAATTGTTTTCATTTCAGCTCATTAGTCATAAAATAAGACTAAGTGTAAATGTAAGAACTATGCATTGGGTATTTAATTGCTGCAACATATGCCATGTGTTAGCTTTTTTGTATCTTAATATTTTTGGTGACTTTACATTTTACATGCATTATTTGAGTGAAAATTGCCTACTCTCCCTATGGCAATTCATTAAAATATCTGTAGTTTGTGACAAATATTTGTTCTTGTAATTTGTGCTGGAAGGGTATAGATTATGATCTCTTTCTGAAGGTGCATCTCCAAATTGAGCCGTGTTTAGGATGCTAATACCTGTTTTTATAAATACAGGCTATTTACATATTTAGAACTATCCTGGCTATGTTGCGTTGCAGTGATCGTATTCTGTGCATAAATTAGCTATTTTGTTTATAGATCGGCTATCACATTTACCATTTGAGGAGGTTTCACTTTTACTTTCCTATAGCTGGTTGAAATGATGCTGACTGCTGTGGAATGCTGTTTTGGCAGTCTAAGTAATAGAAGTCAGTTATGAATATTACTTTGCTTCTTAATTAACCTATCTGCTTTAGCTTTGAGATGGCTTTAATCTTTTTTGTAGCATTTGTTTCTCCTGACAAGATATTTATAGAGAACAAGAAGAAGAACAATCTTGCTGCTGTGTTTCTTAACCTATAGAATCCTTCCAAAGCTCATGGCAGGCTACAGTTTATTACCAATCTAGAAGTCATTGTTTTCAGTTTCCTAGAGCGTGTTGTTCAGAGACTAATACTTGAATGCCTCTTCCAGAGAAATGTTAAGATTCATGGTGATTAGTCCTCAAGGGAACTATAAATGGGCTGTCAAAGATGAAGTAATGAGGTAGTGAAATTGCAGCAGAAGAAATTAGCTAGAAATACTGGACAAAAGTGTGGAGAACTGTTACTGTTTGATTACCTCAGCTTTTTCCCAACCTTGTTAGATAGTCAGTCAATTCAGAGACTAACTGTAAACAGGTGAACACTGTTTGTTTTTAAAACAAAGAGCTAGAAAATGAATAGTAAACAATGATTTGTGGATTACTATATTTATCATCTTTGGCACAAATTCTGCTTCTGCTGCCATAAAGGCTCCCCTCCCCTGGCAGCAGCTCTGTTGAAGACTGACCCTGTGGCAACCTGAATGGGGGGATTGAGTATGAGTGGGAAGGACAGTCAGAAGATCTGCTGGTTCTCCGGTGTCCAGCAGTTGCTGTTTTAGTTATTGGACTGAGCCTCTGAAGTAGCTCTGCCAGCTTGCCAAGATGATGTGTCCATTACACTTATCCTTTCTGCACATCTGCCCAATGCTTAGCTACTTCATGTTGGCACTGAGCAGAGAATTGGGGCATTAATAGTTTTCATGTAAAATCTGCTTAGTGACAAGTGCGCCCCCTATCTACCAACACTAGAGACTCAACATGGGATCAGAGACTTATTTCTGTCATCCAGGTAGCTTTCCATCAAAGTCAGTAGGAACTGCACACAACTTGGCCCTCTGTCAGGAAAATGGAGCAGGTTTGATTTGGAAATAGACTGTAAAGAGAGAGTTGAATTCGAAAGTGCCAGTTTTACATGTCCAATCTCCTGTATGTAACCACACTTTATTGATACAAATACTGCAGATGAGAATCCTAACCTACGTCTCTAATCCTCTTGTGTTTTTCAGATATCTGGCACATAAGGTTAAATAACATTGCTGCTGTGGGTTACAGAATCTGTCAACTCCTTCTAGTGACTGATAACTTCTAGATGAAAATTATATACATAAAATTAGGATAATGTTGGTTTGTTTCTCATAGCTGTTTTGGGGACAATGCCTAATTCTGATTTGGTGTATGTTGAATGAAGTCATTCTTTTACCTGCTAATAAGATGGGGAAATGCTTTGGGAAACTTAGATAATTACACTGATTTATTTGTGACGGTAATTCTCAGCAAAACACAACAGGCCTTCAGTATTTGTTACAGCACAGAAAGTTGTATGTTTTGAGGGAGAGAGGTCTTTTTCAAAATCTCAACCTTCCCTGTACCTCTTAAAAAGCTGTATGTGGGGAAATCTGAGGAAAACGTGTGGACACACACTTTTTTTTTTTAAAGTTCTTAGAAATTTATTGTGGGAGGGAAAATCATTCTGGAAAGAGCCTGAGAAAATGAGTATTATGTTTTATTTTTTATAAACAAGAAAATTTGGCATATATGCTACTAAGGTTGGAACAATGCTTTTTGGTTTTAAAACTTAATTTTAATTGTTCCATCACCATTCATAAGGAGGATTTTGATCTTTGCAAGTTTGTACTTAATTGTTTTGAAGGGTTGCCTAAAATATTTAAACATTTAGCAACGAATATTCTATCAAGTAAATAGATTTTAAAGAGTAGGCTTTGTGTTCTGAGCCTTTAATGAATATCTTAGTAAATACCTTTTGTTTTATGGCCTGTAGAGAAAAGGTTAAATATCAATCTGAGAACATGTTATAAGTACAGGGAGTCTTGTTCAGTGTTCATTTAGATCAGTGTTAAAATGTTAAATAGTGTTTTCAGTAACTAAGACTTACATTCTAGTTGGGAGTCTACTCCATTGAATGATTTTGTAGTCTTGGCATGATTTCAGTAATGTAGCTTTCAGAATTAAAAGGAATTAGTTATATTAACTGAGTTTAGTGAGTCAGTGATTTTATTGCATAAGTATTAAAAAGAGGCAAACATAGTTCTGAATGTTACTGTGTATATGGCTCACTGGTGAAGGAAAGCATGAAAACAGGAGATCAACAGTGGGAAGACATAGCTAAGTGTTGGAGTGTAAAGACTATCTAACCACTGTGTTATTGATCTTCATTTATGGACTCAACTAAGCAACTGTAGTCTCTCCCCAATCCTACCTGGGTGACTTCTGTTTGAGTGTCAAAAATCAATTATACTGCCAGTCATGTTGAGTCTTGCTTCATGACAGTCAACATATGCTTCCTAAATCAATGATTCTGTAGTCTCAACAGAAGGTTATTATGAAAACTCGCTTCACAATTCATACTGTTTCTCTTGGCATATTTAACGTGTTAATATGCTAATATGTTTTGATTTATCAATCTTTTAAAATGTATTAAAATTCTATTCAATGAAGACTTCCTAAAAGGAAAAAGATGTGTCCTACTTTGAGAAAACAAACATCATAGGTACGTGAGTCTCATAGTCACCGGCTAATTTGGCCAGTTGACAGTATTTTTCTAAAAACAAGCCGTTATTAAACCTGGGATTGACAGAAATTAGGGTTGTCAAGCGATTAAAAAAAATTAATTGCGATTAATCACATTGTTAAACAATAATAGAATACTATTTAAATATTTTTGGATTTTTTTACATTTTCATGTATATTGATTTCAATTACAACAAGATATTTTTGTGCCAGATGCATTAAAGATTCATATGTCCCTTCATGCTTCAGCCACCATTCCAGAGGACATGCGTCCATGCTGATGATGGATTCTGTTCGATAACGATCCAAAGCAGTACAGACTGACACATGTTCATTTTCATCATCTGAGTCAGATGTCACCAGCAGATTTTTCTTTTTTGGTGGTTCAGATTCTGTAGCTTCCTCATTGGAGTGTTGCTCTTTTAAGACTGCTGAAAGCCTGCTCCACACCCCGTCGCTCTCAGATTTTGGAAGGCACTTTAGATTCTTAAATGTTGGGTCGAATGTTGTAGCTGTCTTTAGAAATCTCACATTGGTACCTTCTTTGCATTTTTTTTTTTTTCTTTTCAAATCTGCAGCGTGTTCTTAAAGTGAACATCATGCTGGGTCATCATCCGAGACTGCTGTAAAGTGAAATATATGGCAGAATGTTGGCGTCTCAACTTGGATTTTTTTCTAGTGTTTTCCCTGTGTCAGTTTGGTTATGTTAATATAAGTTTATGCACACTTAAAGGTAGCAAAGGGACACTGAACAAGATTAATAATAGGCACCTCTTATGCTCTGCATTGTGAGGCTTCAGGAGAAATGAATAACACCTCAGAGAAAATGATAGTGCTATATCCCTGTCCCTTTCTGCAGGCATGTCAACAATACCTCATCATCAGAAGTATCAGTCTAGTAGCCAGAAAGAATTTGCATGATTCAGTAGACCTTTGTCCATTCTCAAGAAATTGTGGATTAACAAGAGCAGTTTGACAGAGGGCAAGATAATCTGAGGACTCCAGGCCTTGACAAAACATTGTGGATCTTCCAAGGAAAAAATAAATTAGAAACCAGTATATTATTTAGCTGGGATTCTCAGCATGAACTGATGGCCCTCAAGGAACTGAACAATCATTGCTTTGAGAGGCTGGCATTTATACCTTCTGAATAGAGTCATTGACAGTGTGTCTCCTTAGTATGGTTTCTCTACCAAGAGGAATATTGCTCCAAATTGGAGCTTAAAGCTCTCCAAGAATTTTCAAACTGCCATTAGTTAAAAATTAAACAAGATGGCTATATGTAGATGGATCCATCTTAAGAGATGCCATATTCTCCATTTAGTACCTGGTCTATTCAGGTTTAAAGCTGGAGAGGGGAAACATGAGATTGTACAGTGATGAAATATTTCACATCGTTGATACCCATTTACCAATCACATGTTTTGTCTTCTGGAAGATACTTAAGTCTTTTCTTTCACACAGCCCATTTCTTTGAGTCAGTACTGAAAGCATAATGCTTAATTTATGACTTGCATAATCACTTTCATAGCAAGAGATTGGTATTCTAACTAGACATTAAGTAAAAGGTAAAATGTTGACCTGTGAGTAGGAAACTTCTTTCAGACACAAATATTTATAACAAAAGCAAGTCAATTGCACTAGGGAGGAATGTGATTTGAAACAATGAACTAGCTGTCATGTGGAGTCCTGATTAAATGTACCAGAAGAGACTTGAGGGAAATCCCTATTTGATATCCTAGTGGGTGGAGATTCCCCAGCTGCCAACCTGACAATCTTAAACAATAGAGCATGGACTCTTTACAGGTCTCAGTATCTTGTTTCTGAGGCTGACTTTTGGACTGCATATCCATAGCCCACTTCAAAGAATGGGGGAGGGAACTCCAGGTGCTAGGAAAAGGCAGGTGTTAGTAATGGGAAATTTGATCATTAGAAACATAGATAGCTGAGTTTGTGATGACCGGAAGAACCCGTAGGTGACGCGCGGCGAGGCTGACCGTGGCATAGACACACGGGGAGGAGCCTTGTGCGAAGATCCTCAGTAAGGGAGGGTAGGAGGCTGTGCCAAATTGCTGCTATGAAATAACACAGCATTCTCCCCCAAGTCCAGCCCCGCAGTGCCGTAGGGCTACAACCCGTGGGGAGACTGGTGAGAGGGTTAGTAGAGTGATGTGGAAAGGTGAGCCCACACCAGAATCAGTCCAAAACAAAGTGACCCCCGTCTGCATAACATTAAAAATGTTAGAAAAATGGTTTTAAACTAGAGATGGGGAAAGCTGACGCTGCAGAGGAGCATGTGGATCGACACAGACTTCTCTAGGAGGTGATGTGGGAATCCAGTATAGTTAGGAACAGAGGACGGAGAGGATAATGTAAGGGCCAGATCAGATGATAAACAGTCACATAAAAATAAATCTGGCACATCAGAAAGGCAACAAATAATAGGGACAAGTGCTGTACACAATGCTAGGAAAATCTAAGATAATAAGATGGTGAACTCAGAAAGTGTTCCCCCCCCCTTGTGAAAAGGAGAATCGATATAAAGGCATCACAGAAACCTGGTGGACGTACACGAACGTGGCACATACATATCCGGGGTTAAAATATATGGAAGGACAGAACAGGTCATAGCAGGGAGGAGAGGACACATGCGAAGAAATATTGACAGAATGAGCAAATGAAGTTAAAAATTTAAGCGATCCACAGTTCCTAAGAATAATGAGATAAATTTCATGCTCGTAAAAAAAAAACATAGGACTATATCGACCAACCTGACCACGGACAAGTAATATGATGATGAAATGGGAAAGTGTAGAGAACTACTCAAAATTACGAACCCAATAAGAGGGGGCATTCAATTATGCCCCATATTAACTGCGAACATTCAACTTCAGACAAATGCAGAGATAAAAATTCTCGATATTAAAACTGCTTCAATGGAGCAGCTGGTACAGGAACCACAAGGAGAGAGGCAACCTAGATTTAATCCTGAGTGGAGCGCAGAGCGGTCAAAGAGCTAACTATAGGCATGAGTGTGGAATAGTGACCATAATGACATGCATACCAAACATCGTGTTTGGGGAAGAAACCTCAACGCCAACACTGGGCATTTATTCAAAAGAAGACTATACAAAAATGAGGGATTATTAAAAAGTTAAAAGGTACAGTGACTAAGTGAAATCCCTGCAAGTTGCATGGCCCTTTATAAAGACACCATAATAGAGGGCCCAACTTCATGTATACCCAAAATTAAGAAACACAGAAAGGACTAAAAAAGAGCCTTGTGGCTTAACAACATGTAAAGAAGCAGTGGAGAGATAAAGACTTCCTTTAAAAAGTGGAAGTCAATCCTAGTGAGCAAATAGAAAGGACACAAACACTGCCAGCTTAGTGCACAAGCTAATTAAGCAAAGAGGAGTTTGAAGAACGGCTAGCAAGATCGAAGGGTAATAACAAATGTTTTTAAGTACATCAGAAGCAGGAACTGCTAAAACCGGGTGGGCCTGACGATCGAGATACAAAAGGAGCGCTTAAGACGATAAGTCATTGCAGAGAAACTAAATGGATCTTTGCTTCAGTCTTCACGGCTGAGGATGTTAGGGAGATTCCCAACCTGGGCCAGCTTTGTAGGTGACAAATCTGAGGAACTGTTCACAGATTGAAGCGTCACTAGAGGAGTTTTTGAAATTAATTGATAAAACTCAAACATTAACAAGTCACCGCGGACCAGATGGCATTCACCCAAGATTCTGAGAACTCTAAATGTAGTTGCGGAACTATTAACAGGTGTAACTGTCCTTAAATTGGCTCGGTACCAGTGACTGAAGTTAGCTAATGTAACGCAATATTAAAAAGGGCTCTAGAAGGTTATCCGCAATTAAGACCGGTAAGTCTCGTCAGTACTGGGCAAATTAGTCGAAACAATTAGTTAAGAATAAATGTCAGACACATAGAAAAACTAAACTGTTGAGCATAGTCAGGCATGGTTCTGTACATTCTTACTAATCTATTTAGAGTTCTTCGAAGGAGTCACAACATGTGGACAGGGGGATTCCAGTGGACATAGTGTACTTAGATTCCAGAAAGCGCTTGACAGGTCCTTACCAAAGGCTCTTGTGTAATTAAGCTGTCATGGATAAAAGGAAGGTCCTCTCATGGATTGAGACTGTTAAAATAAGTAACAAAGGGTAGGAATTATGGTAAATTCCAGAATGGAGAGGGGTAACTAGTGGTGTTCCCCAAGGGTCATCCTAGACCAATTCTATTCAATTATTCATAATATCGTGAGAAGAGGGTAAACAGTGAGGTGGCAAAGTTTACAGATGATACTAAACTACTCAAGATAGTTAAGACAAAGCAGATTGTGAGAACTTCAAAGATTCACAAAACAAGTATTGGGCAACAAGGCAAATGAATTTAATGTGGATAAATGTAAAGTAATGCACATTGGAAAAAATAACCCCAACTATACATACAATGATGGGAGCTAATTAGCCACAACAGATCAGGAAAAGTCTTGGCATCATGTGGATAGTTCTTCGAGTGTACCACGCATGCGCAGAGGCGTCAAAAAAGCAAACAGGATGTTAGATCATTTAAAAAAGGGATGAGAATAAGGTTGGAATATCTTATTGCCCTTATATAAATTCCATGTAGCCCACATCTCGAATACTGTGTACAGATGTGGTCTCCTTCACCTCAAAAAGATATATGCACTTAGAAAAGGTTCAGAAAAGGGCACTAAATGATTTAAGGGGTGAGAGTCCCATATGAGGAAAGGCCTCTTAGCTGAAGAGGAGACTAAGGGGGGATATGATAGAGGTATATAAATCATGAATGATGTGGAGAAAGTGGATAAGGAAAAGTTATTTACTATTTCCACAATACAAGACTAGGGGTCATCAATTGAAATTAAAGGTAGCAGGATTTAAACAATAAAAGAGTTCTCTTCACACAGCGCACAGTCAACTTGTGGAACTCCTTACCTGAGGAGGTTGTGAAGGCTGGGACTATAACAATGTTTAAAAGGGAACTGGATAAATTCATGGTGGTTAAGTCCATAAATGGCTACTAGCAGAAGGGGTAAAGAATGGTGTCCTAGCCTTCTGCTTCATTAGAGGATGGAGATGGATGGCAGGAGAGAGATCACTTGATCATTGCCTGTTAGCTTCACTCCCTCTGGGGCACCTGGCATTGGCCACTGTCGGTAGACAGATACTGAGCTAGATGGACCTTTGGTCTGACCCGGTGCGGCCGTTCTTATGTTCTATTTGTCAAGCATTTTTACATTACTTTCTTAATGAAGATGATGGGAAACAAGGCTGGGAGGAGGGGGTGGGAGGTGCATTGCATTGTTCATCATTTTTTAGCAGCCTCCTCTTTGAGATTGTTTTTTTCATTACTTTTCTCTTTGGATTACTGAGGCGTCTGAAGAGCTCCTTTTTTCTTCTGTGAAAGCAGGACGCTTAATTTTTTAAAGAAAAAAAATACTGGTATATTAAGCTCATTTCAGTGTAAATATTCTTTATTCTTTTCCTGTGGAAAGTCCTCCTTTTAAGGTCAAATCTTTATGTAGTTTTTTAAATTGGGTATTGTAACGGGGTGCACTCGCCTCTCATGACCCCACCGTTGGCTGAGTGCATATGCTTGCCCTCTCTCTCTGATTGTCCCTCCTCTGAGATAGAGCAATGCCCCATTGCTCCCTTCCTGGAGAAAATATCTTCACTCTCTTGAGCTTCCTAGCTACATGTCTCCAGCGAGGCCACTATAGTTCAGTTCCTCCCCTGGGGTGCCTCAATGTCCAGGCCACTTCCCCCTAGTGGGGGCTGAGAGGGACCCTGTCCCAGAGACCCTGCAGATAGCAGCCGTCTGCTGTATCCCTTTAACTATGTCACATGACTTCTCTAATTCCCTGGGCCACTTCCCCACAACCCCATTCCATCTTCACCCTTACCTCAGGGCCTTGTCCTAATGGAGTCCCAGCAACCAGCTCAGGCTCCTTCTCGCTCTCCCCAGCTTATGTCAGTGCTGCCCTGTCTGGGGTTCTGTAACTCTGTCAGGCAGCCCCACACCATCCACACTTAGCAAGGAACTGAACTCCTTCTGGCCCAGCAGCTCTTCTTATACTAGGCTGCTGGGCCCTGATTGGCTGTGTCCCATGCAGCCGCTCTGGGCAGCTTCGAGGATCCTCTCCACTGCCCTTTTTTGGTGCGGGGGGAGTAGCAGGGCCATGAGGCCTCCAGCAAAGGGCATCAGAGGGTGTGGTATATCCTGTCACAGTTATAAATCCAAGGTCTGAGCTATGCCCCAGGGAGGCAATGGGGCTCTTTGGAGCCTTGAGAGGGAAGAAGGGAGTTTCATGGTATCCTTCCTACTGGAAATTAATTAATATTTCCTGTTCATATTTTGTTTTTTTCCTTTTATTATAGGCAGTTGCTGGCTACTTCGATATATTTTTTGAGAAGAACTGCCACAACAGTGTGAGTACTGGTGATTGTATGTTCAAAATTAATTATGTCAAATGTATTGTACTTTTTCAGTTTGTCGCCTCAAGGTGTTTGAGAGCAAGCCTATTTTGCTGTTGCAAGCATTTGAAGTGTGTTTTGTGTGATAGATTAATGTAGCGTGATATTAAAAATGTTGTACTTCATCAGATTTTTGAACTCTGTCAATTCAGGTCATGTTCTCGACGGGTCCCAAGTGTACCAAAACACACTGGAAACAAACAGTGTTTCTTCTGGAGAACCCTATTTCTGTAAAAACAGGTATGCTTTTTTATTTTCTTTTATTTTCAATGTAATATAGTTTTTGATGTGACAGTGCTATAAGTTACAAGTCACTGTTAAATTAAATTATGCCTTAAAATGTTTTTAATGGTGGTACGTTTTTGACCATGATCATTTGGAAGTTCCTTTTTACAATAAGCAGGGAACTAGAAAATGCATCTATTTATGTTTTTATCTTGTTTCCATAACTATAGTCTGGCTTTGTTTTTGAAAAAATTGCCCATATTACAACAGATTGTTTGTTTTTCTTTTCTGTAGCTGAGTAATATAAAACTAGCTTATTGCAGTATTTTTTGTTGAGTATTTATCAATCTTACAAATGTTTTTTAAAATGTGACAGTTGTACCCATTTGTTTGTTCCCTATTTGTCAAATTATGTATAGTTTTATTGAATGGCAGTGCAGAAATATGCTTAAATTAATATATCAGATCAATGACTACATGTTTTGTTGTTGCTCTTGCTCTTAAATTAATACTGTGAAGTTGAAATGATGAGTGTCGCAATGGCTAAGTCCTTTTGTCGATATAGCCCAGCATCTCTTGCTATCCATCGGGATGAAACAAAACTCTAATATAAGATTTCATCTGAGAACATTGAAATTAAATAGTGCTAATGAAAATATTAAAGTAGTATTTCGCTATATCTTAAAGCATTGTACAGATATTAAGCTTGAAAACATCAACGTCTGTGGCTAAGTAGTTTAATGTTACCCCCCATTTTACGGAGGGGGGCACTGAGGCACCCTAAAGGCACAATATTAATTTGTGGCAGATCTAGGATTAGGATTCAGGAACTCCTGGCTTCTCTTCTGATGCCCAGTCCACTGGGACAAATTTCTCCCTCTTGTTTTGGGTAGTATCAGTCTTTTTTTTAGAGCTTTACAGCCAAAGTAGACAAAAATAATTTTTACTGAGCCATGTTTGTAACTGAAGTTGTCATTATCATCTTGTAAATTAAGAATGCTTATCCCCTCACATTCAGTCATTATGAAGACTATTTGTATGCCTAGGGATCAACCAAGAATGGGATCAAGAATGTGCTAGTCACTAAAGAAGCAGAGTAATAGGTGTTCCCTGCTCCGCACCAGACAGATACAGGGTGGGGAAAAATGGAATATAACACTACAAGAAGAGTGAATATGCGATGGCTGCAACCGTTTTGTTCTATGACTTTGGGAATTATGTTTAGTCAGGTAATTGCCTAAACAGAAAGACAAGGGAAGGGCCAGTCCAGAAAGAAGAACATGGCAAGAAAGCAGCATAGGGCATGACAGCAGGTGTGAGATGAGGCTGAAGTGAAGAGTTTGAGGGAGGAGGCTGACATAGCTTTCCTACTCAGATCTGAACCTTAGAGTTCAGAAAATAAGTTGCTAGCATGAAACCTCCAAGCTTAATTACCAGCTTGGATTTTATAGATCTGCCACCAGCCAAAAATTCCAGTGTTTGGCTCACTCTGGTCTCCCCAAAACCTTCCCTGGGGGACCCCAAGACTCAGATGCCGTGAGTCTCAGAACAAAGGGAAATACCCCACTTCCCTCCCCCCTCTTTACCTCCTCCCAGGCTTCCCCTGGAAGATTACTGTACTTAAACTCCTTGAATTACAAAACAGAGAAGACAATTCACCTTCCCCACTCCTTCTTTTCCCTCCCACCAATTTCCTGGTGAGCTGCAGGCTCAATCCCCCTGAGCCCCCACTAGGAAAAAATCCAACAAGTTTTAAAAAGAAAGCTTTATATAAAAAGAAAGAAAAAGACATAAAAATGGTCTCTGTATCAAGATGACAATATACAGGGTTATTGGCCTAAAAGAAAAAATGAATAAACAGCCTTATCCAAAAAGAAATACAATTTAAAACATTCCAGCAAACTACACACATGTAAATACAAAAACAATATAAAAACCTATAGTCTTCTACCTTTGTACTTACACTTGGAAACAGAAGATTAGAAAACCTGAAGATAGAGAGATCCTCTCTCAGAGCCGAGAGAGCACTAGAGCAGAGACACAGACAAAAGACACACACCCCAAAACTCCCTCCCTGAGCTTTGAAAAATCCGGTTTCCTGATTGGTCCTCTGGTCAGGTGTTTGGTTCCCTTTGTTAACCATTTACAGGTAAAAGAAACATTAACCCTTAGCTATCCATTTATGACAGAGGCCAACAAGGGATTGGAGCAAACAGACAATCAATTCCAGGCATTAGTGTCCGTTGCCTGCTTAAACTGCTTCTGCATCTGCTCCTGCTTGCTTCAGTCTCTGTCTAGCTCCTCCCTCCAGTTTCTTTCCCAAAGGCCACACAGGTCCTAGTGCCCCAGAGGAAGGTCTCCACAGGTGGGAGGATTTCCCTAGTTGGGCGCCATTTTCCCCCCTCAGTGCAGTAGTACCTGCTTCAGGTAAACATGTGCTTTGCAGTACTCAGCAATCCTACTTAATACTATTGTTCAGGCACAAGGGCTCATTCTACTACTTAGTTGCTTTGTGTGTGTGCAGTGTTTTAAAGGCAAAAATCACGATGCAGGTGCCCAGTATGTTTGCAGGTTACCTGAGAGCATGTTGATGCTGCAGCAGTTGGGATCTAATGTTCCTAGTTCTCCTCATTCTCGTTTGCATATTCTTACCATTGTAACTACTTGGGTTCCTCCATAAATCTCCAAAAATCTGTTCTGCTCCATACCTATCTCCAGAATCCTAGGGTTCAGTAACCTCTCAGCTAACCTACTATAACTTCCTTTTCACCTCTGTTCTTTCAGTCCTTCCACAATGCTGCTGCTTAATTCCTCCTCTTGCCACTTTGATTAGGTTACTCCCCTCTTTGATTCCCTTCACTGGCTTTTGCTCTCCCTTTGTCAGACTCCAGTTTCTCATGCTTGTCTCTGTACAGCTCCACTCCTGCCTATTTCTTCTCTCTCGTTTCTGTCTACTTCCTCTCCCAGTGCTTATGCTCCTCACAGACCAATAGCTCTAGCACCACGTCGGTGCCATTTTCCATACATACTTTTCACCTGCTGTGATAGGTGACACCCCTCCCCCCCCAGCATTTAGATCAAAAAATTTTTTTTCAAATGGATCCTCTCAATGCTAATACACTGCAGAAATAAGTATAAAAGAGCAGATAGTGCAAATGTGGTTTATTTGAAGACTTTATCCTCTCCTGGCCATCCAGTGGGTTTTTAACTGTATTTATCTAACAGATATCTAAATTCCTTGGGCAAGAATTGTATCCCTTCAGACATTCCAGTGATCAGCAAAAATATTGGTAATGGTGAAGTTATCAGTGCTCCTAGGAGGCTTTGGAAATATCTAGTGAATAGGTATGAGTCTTAATGGTGGCCAAATACAAGCATTAAACAATTAAAAAACTGGGGAAAGGGAAAAAGGTAATGTCAGCATTGAATAGATTGAAAAGCATGCAGCAGTTGGGAGGCTCTTCAAAGGCAGCTGCCCATATCCTGCCAGTTCCATACGAGAGATGGCATCTTCCTGGTTCCAGATGTGACCTTTCAGAGGACTTCAGAGAGATGCTTGACTTCTAGGACTCTAGGACAGAGGTGGGTAAACTACGGCCCGTGGGCCACATCCAGCCTGTAGGACCCTCCTGTCTGGCACCTGAGCTCACAGGAGGCTAATGCCCAGTCCCTCCCCTGCAGCCTCAGCTCACTGTGCCACCGGTACAGTACTCTGGGCAGCATGGCTGCGAGCTCTTGCCAGGCTACGGCTCTGCAGCTGTGCTGTCCGAGCCGGTGATCTGTGCTGCGCAGTGGTGTGGCTGGCTCCAGCTGAGCGGTGCGGCTGCCTGTCCTGGCGCTCTGGGCAGCGCGGCTATAATGCTGCCAGCCACTAGTGCTCTAGGCAGCACGGTAAGGGGCAGGGAGCAGGGGAGGTTGGATAGAGGGCAGGGGAGTTTGGGGTGGTGGTCAGGGGGTGGTGGTGTGGATAAGGGGCAGGGTGGTCAGAGGGGGGGAATGAGGGTTGAATGGGAGCAGGTGTCTGAGGGGGCAGTCAAGAAGTAGATGGGGGGTTGGATGGGGCAATGGGGGAGCAGTCAGTGGCAGGGGTTCCAGGGGTAGTCAGGGAGAAAGAGTGGTTGGATGGGGCAGGGGTTGCAGCGGGGTGAGAAGGACAGTCACGAATGAGAGGAGGGGTTGGATGGGGCAGCAGGGGACAGTCAGGGGCAGGAGCGGTGCCAGAATTTCTGGCGCCCTAGGCAGAATTCAGAGGGTGGCATTTTGTGCCCTCCCTACGGGGTGCGTGGGAGCTTCCAGTTCTGCTCCCATCGCACCGCCGAAGAAGGACCCTCTGCCGAAATGCTGCAGGCGACAGCAGCAGTCACTGAGCTGCTCAATTGCCTGCCGTTGTTTTCCGCAGCACGTCGGCAGAAGGTCCTTCTTCGGCGGTGCAACGGGAGCACAACTGGAAGCTCCCGTGCACCCCGTGGGGAGCGCACAAAATGCCGCCCCCTGAATCCTGGCGCCCTAGGCGACTGCCTAGGGTCGCCTAATGGAAGCGCCGGCCCTGGCAAGGGGACAGGGAGGAAGGGATGGATGGAGCAGGGATCCGGGGGGGGCATCAAGGGACAGGGAACGGGGGGGTTGGATGAGGCAGGAGTCTTAGGGGGTGCTGTTGGGGGTGAGAAGCAGGGGAGGTCGAATGGGCCACGCCTGGCTGTTTGGGGAGGCACAGCCTCCCCTAACTGCCCTCCATACAATTTTGGAAACTCGATGTGGCCGTCAGGCCAGAAAGATTGCCTGCCCCTGCTCTAGGAAGATGGTTAAAGACTTAATATTAGCGTTGAGTTCTGTTTCTTCCTTTTGGTTCAGTGAGTGGTTCAAAATTCTGCAGCCAGTGGGAAGATAGACGTACTTATTACCTATTTGTTCAAAATTATAAATTATGTATCCTTGGTGACACTTGCTTTCCATATTTTATTTGGTATGGATGCTTGAGAAGATATTATTTACTTTTTTCTGTAACTGTCATAATGTTGTTCTTTATAGCAGTGGTCCCCAAATTTTTCAGTCCTCCCCCACTCTCATCCCCCAAGGCCCAGAGTGGGGCTGTGGCTCCTGGGGAGAAAAGGAGATGGAGACAGGAGTAAAAGGGCCGAGGTTGGGGCCACAGCTGGGGGCAGGGGTGGAGACAGGAGCGCAGCCCTGTGGGGGCTGGCCCAAACTTTACTCTGCGCCCCCCCAGTGGAGCATGCCCCACTGCTGGAGATGTCTACTTTATAGTGACTCTGAAAGCAGGTTTATATAACCAGTTTGCCAAAACGCAGGTTATTTTTGTCCACCTTTTCTAGTCTAAGTAAAACATTGTTAAAATTGGCATCAAAAATTAAATCCTTATTCTCCAATTATCAAATACACAAAAGCGCCTTTTTGTTTTACTTGAGTTGCCTGAAGTGATTGTAAAGCATTTGTTATATTATTAGATTTGCTGTCTGCAATGCTTTTGGCTGATTGAGTCTATTGCATATTACTTTAACAGGAAGAGGGCTGCATTATGCCAAAGCATGACTATTCAGTTCTGCAGCATGAGGTAGTTCAGTTCTTCCTTTGGTATCATGCCAGTTTGTGTTCTCAAATTATACATCTATGTATTTTTCTTTTAAAGCTAACAAATGTATATGTATTCTTGTTGATGTTAGTGCTAATAATACCAAATACAATGAGACTGCTTTAATAAAACAACCCACACCTGGTTGGGAGAGGCTGGAAAGAATTATGTTTGTGGAAAAATGAGAGAGGGAAAAGATTCAGTGTGGGTCAGAAGTCCTTGAGACCAAGTTAATGGAAATTAGTCATAATGATAATCATGTGAAGAGTTGTTTGTAACCATCAGCTTAAGCCAGAACTGTGTAGTAAACCAAGATATGGGATGTTTTAAGCCTGTAGAAAAAAGCTCCTGCTGTTGATTAAATCTGAAAAGTAACTTTTGTATTTTTTTTTCCCTGAGTCTTGAAGGTGATGAACAATGAAGTAAAAGTGCTGTGAGCATGGTGGATTTGTTTTTAATAATTAACAATGCAGCAAAATGAAAGAAACTAGAGGGAGAAGCCAACTGACATTTTATTGGCAAGACACACATTTTTTTTTTCCATTTTGAAGGATATTGCTGTGTGAACTCTCTGCAGATAGCCACCCTTAGAAAGCTTGACAATTCCTTTTAAAAAGCAAGAGCGATACTTTGTATCTATTTGGATTGTTAGGGAGCAAAAACTGCATTTGTGTCTTGATTTTTCCATCTGTGGCTTTCCATCCTGTTAAACATTTTTGCTAAATTTCTCCAAACAGAAGAATATAAAGAGATGATCATGGGTTCATGAGTTTGATATGGTAAATAAATTTAAAGCTTCCAAAAATAACCTTAAGAGTCTCTCTCTGTTGAATTTTCCCTCTTCCCTTATAACAATGCATTAAGTTGAAACAGAAAATCTGTGTGCAAACAAACTCCATTAGCAATAAAACAGCACATCCCCATTATTTTATGTTCTTGATATTGCCTTGCGGTGGAAATAAAACCTTGATGTTATTGGTTTTCCACAATACCAAAAAGATTGAGCACAGCAAAACTGAAATAGGACTCGTGCAACTAAACCCTGTAAAATTCTTGATTATCTTTTTACTTCTCCTCAGTTTTCACCATAATTAGGTTGCCATTTCTAAGCTAACAAACTTTAAAATGTTAATTTTCTTTCCTTGAGTTTGTTAAATAGTAGGAAATCGGCTTTGGCACAATTAATATATCTTCATGCTTTGATTTTAAACTGAAATATTTCTACATTCCACATTCAGTTATTGGAGCATTTAAGTTCTTAAATGAGATTCTACTTCCTATTCTGCCTATCTACCACTGCAATTAAATTCTCTGTTGTAACCCTATCACCATTGCAGTTGTTCACTGATAAATGAAGTGATGATATCTCACCCTTTTTAAATCTAGTTTTCCTTGCAGCCTGAACTTTAAGGTCAAAGGGGACCAGGCCAATGAAACGGCTGATACCTAGCCTTTTTTATATTGGTTTTCATTTCTTTAAGATTAAAATATAAAGTTATCTGCATTGAGGAAGATTGTCAATATCTTGCATATTATGTTACAACATGTCTTTCAGGACCTGACATTAAAAACTGCTCTCAAGATTTTTCAGGAACCTCTGTAACCTACTACTTCAAGCACTAAGGAAGAGGTTTTCTCCTTTCTATTGCCTCTCTTATGATGCTGCAATGAAAAAGGGATGTTCGAGCCCCAGATCTGGCTAGTGGAGAATTCACCCTGGCTTTGTGTTAAACTGTTTATGCACCTCTGTCCAAAACTCCAACGTAGAGGGCATATTGGAGTAGGAGAGGCACATAGCGCTGCAGGGGTATTCCAAGCAGCAGTGCTGAATGTATGCAAGTGGGGACAGGGTATTGTAATTTAGGCAGCAGTCCAGGGCCAACTGGGCTGCAGTGACCCCTGCAGCCACTCAGAAATGGCAGGGCATAAAGTTGTCATAAAACCAGTTTATCCTCTTATCCCTTCCCTGGCCTGTCTGTTTACAAAATCTCACTGTAAGTATTTAGTCTACACCACCATGCTGTCTGGGCATAAAACATCCCAGTAACTGATCATTGTTTTCCATCCCCACAATGCAATTGCAAAATGCTTTTGATGCAGAGGTACAGCAGTATGTGGAAAGCCGTAATATCTCCGCCTGCAAAATCTTCATGAGGACGTGGTCATGAGCCTCCGGACATGAAAGCAGAGTTCTAGAACACTTATCAAGTCTCTTGAAACGTGGTCTCATGAGTTCAGTTTTATGTTAGCAGTAGGGATCACTGAAGTGGGGCTGCTCTTCGGCGTTCATAAGCTGGTGATGACAGCAGCAGAAGTTACAAACCAGGAAGAGACAGTGGGGTGGGTGGCTGTGGCTGCTAGTGTCTAGGATCTAAGAGAAGATAAATGAGAGGCTTAGCCATATGGAAGGAATAAGTAGAAGTTACTACGGTTTAAGGCAAACAATCCTGTGGAGGATTTCTTACCCTTCCATGGGTGGCTTTTTTGTTTGTTTAGTTGATTGAGTTTTTTTGCTCATCAGATGAGACAGAGGTTTAAGACAGGGTTTTTCAACCCATGGGTCAGGACCCAAAATTGGGGTTGCCAGAATGTTTCAAAGGGTCATGTGACGGCTCCTGTGGCCCCTGTCCCACGGGGCTGGCTGGGCTTGGCTCTCTGCTCCCAGCTCTGCAACCTCTGGGGTTCCAGTGCTACTCAGGTTTAGTCCAGCCATCATGATGACAGACGAGAGTCCGGGTAAGCCAAATTTGAGTGAGTGGCACTGCAACCCCATGAGCCAGGTCACAATTCCACTCTCAGATTTGCTGTGGTCAGGGACGCAGAGCCAAACCTGAGCTGCACTACAATGCTGGAGGTTACAATGCCCAGCGCAGAGAGCCAAGCCCAGCCAGCTCTGCAGCACAGGAGTTGCAGGAGATGGGATCCAACAGAAACCACCCCAAGGCCTCTACCCCTAGACTATTTATTGAGTTTCAGCGGGCCATAAACATTTACAAATGGGTCCTGAGCTCAAAAAGGTTGAGAACCACTGGTTTAAGGAACCAATTTTCAAGCCAACTTTTCTAAGCAATAGTGCTCATTTGAGGTTTATACCCAGTTAATTATGATATAAGACTTTGGATATGAAGCCTAGTCTACAAAAAATAAATTCTGGTTTGGATCTTGATAAAATCTAAATTATGCAGCTATTGTCTGTCTCTGTCCCAGATGATTTTCCTGTTGAAGCAGATTACATTCACTGCCTTTTCATAAGTCATTAATCACTTGCTGTTGGGTCATGAGGATTGGAGAAAGGGGTGCAGTTTGCCTTGAGGTGGGATGGGAGAGTAGCCTGCTCTTTGAATTTCCACCTTCAAGTCTGTAAACCATAAAATCAAAAGAATGGAATAAGAGAAGGCTTTGCTCAGGTTACTTCCTAAAACCAAAAGGGTCTATAAACACTTTTTCCAGATATTGAAGAGCCAAGTGGTTTTTGTTAGTAAAGTGGGATGTGTGTGTCTTTTTTCCATATATAAAAGTATACAGTAACGAATGCTATACACATTTCTATTTCCCCCTTTCTCATAATGCAAGAGCAAGGGGAGATTCAATTAAACGGAAAGGCAGAAAATTTAAAACTGATGCAAAGAAATACCTTTTCACCCAAGTGTGACTAATTTGCGGAACTCATTGCCACAAGACATGATTGAGGCTTAGAGTTTAATGGATTTTCTTGTTATTCTTAAACATCCAGTCTCTTTTGAATCCTGAGTTATAGTAGTAAAGACTTTTAAAAAATCATCTTTGGAAGGTATCTAAAATCCTATGCTTCAGGGCTTAAATTTAAGTCACGGGGGGTAGAAAGAAATTTACCATGTGTGCAGATTATTGCACTATTTCTTTCTTTAAAGTAGCTGGCCCTTACTCCTTTCAGAGATGTGATACTGGAGTATGTGGATCACTGCCCTGACCCAGTATGAAACTTCCAGTATTGGCACTGTACGAATATATATGGAAGTTATGGTCCCTGTCTTGAGGACCTTTCATACTCTTTGATAATACAGAGCAGAGTCACAATAATACATCAGAGGTATTATCGGCGTCATGTCCATAGCATGCTACCATATGTAGGGCAATTGCAATATGTAATTTATCTTCTTAGATTATTTTGTTATGGAAATAGAGGCACTTTTTTTAATCTGCTGCGATAGCAAGTTCCTTGCTGCAAGCATTTACTGCAGTATTTTTCTTTTCTTATTGGGAGACAAAATTTAAGGTTTTCCAGGGGATGAATAAAAATGCTGCAACAGGATTATAATGAATACAGTTTTGTCCTAATCGAACTGCAGCACTACAGTATGGTTTATTTACATCCTACTGAGCATAATAAGAGTAAGGTGATGCAGCTCAGTCCCAGAGAGAGCTTCCTCTGCAGCCTATAAGACAGTAGAGCTCTTAAAAAGCATCAGTCATTTTATATCTCCATGACATAGATTAATTGTTCTGCTCTGCCTCCCTGTTACATGGTCACACAGCCATTGCTCGGTTCAGCTACAGAAAAGGCTATTCAGAAAGGCAGATTTAACGTGGGGAAGGCATAGCTTGCCTCTTGACAATGAATTACATATTGATTCTCTGGGTCGTTTAATGCAATTAACTTTTTATAAATAACTGAGGGCGCTCTTTCATGAAATCATCAGTAAGCTGTTAAGAGATGTTCTTCCTCAGAGCTTGCCTTGAGGCTGAATGTCTTCCATTTGCTGGTAATGAAGTAGTTAACTGGTATCAAATCTTCTTTTGCTTGACAGGATTGTTGCATTTAAATAACTAGTCATTCCATTTTAACAGTGTATTTGTGTATAGAATAACAATTACCACAGTGGAGCAGTCTTGTTGAGCAAAGTGGACATTTAATAAAAAGCTCAGCTGGAATTTCAGGGAAATAGCTAAATAATTCTAGAATTTGAGAACAAGATTTGTTTTTATTGTCCTTAGGAGGGTATCACTCTGCCATGTTTTAACTCTTTTCTTGAAAATCATTCTTGACTGTGAAAGTATTCTGCATCCTGTGACGAACTCCTGCCATTCAATCATTTTAAATGTGGATCTGGTGTCGGATTTATGTTTAATATGATATCTGACAGCTGCAAGAATAGATTTTTTTTTAATCCATTTAAATTTGAAACCGGCAGTCCCACTTGATTTTAAACTGTGCAGATTGCTGCCTTTTGTTGGCTCATAACTTTTATTTATCCAAAGACAGCACTATAAATTTCAGCTTTTTCAGCAACAAAAAATGTTGCAGACGTTGACAATCTCTTTAGAAATCCTACTAAACAACAAATATCTCTAGCTGCTGTGAGACTAAGGAGGATAGGAGAGGAGACTGGGATGCCAAAGAGACAGAGGAGGCGTAAGAAGGTAGCAGAGGCTGGGATTCAGGGTAGGAGGGGTCAAAGTTCAGTTAAGGAGCAAGGCCTGCTGTGGGAGCAGCAGAGTAATTAGTGCTTTATATGGATAGCCTTCTACTTTATTAATGCACAGTTCAGTACCATACATTTTTAAGCAGAACTTCTGGTTTTTTCCTGCTTAAATTGATAGTACATGGTTTAGTATATGGATTTTCCAAATAGTAACTATTTACAAATAAAAAGCACAATTCCATTTTGAAACTCTCTTAAGACTGAAAGAAAAATACTTCCTTTGTAAAGCTTTTTCAGTTATCTTTTTTCTAAATATTTTGGAAAATGTTAAAGGAGAGAGCTGCTAATTTAATCTATTAACTGTTCATATTTATCTTCCAAAAAACTCCAAAACCCTAGGGATAATTCTGTTGCACATCTGGTCTCCATTTTTTTTCTCAAAATAAAGGTAGCAACAACATTAAGATCTTTCTGCTAGATAATACTGTTGTAAGCCCAGAGGTCAAATTTCCCCACAATGTGGAAAAATATCCATATCGGATGATGATTGCTTCTGAAGAGTTTGCAAGGTATTCATATGTAGCATGATGACTTACTCTTAATTCTTGTGAGCATCAGAATGGAAGGTGTGATGTGTATATGCCAATAAACCAAAGCTAAACCGTTACAGTGCATCTAAATATAATGCATTGACATTTGCAGTCTCTTTTTTATGAGTCATGACTGAATTTTTGGATGCCATATTAATTTGTATTTAACTTCCAAAGGTGTTGCATCTCCACAACTTCTGTTAACTTTAGGAAATGCTG
Source organism: Chelonoidis abingdonii (assembly GCF_003597395.2). Classification (NCBI taxonomy): domain Eukaryota; kingdom Metazoa; phylum Chordata; order Testudines; family Testudinidae; genus Chelonoidis; species Chelonoidis abingdonii. The sequence continues at coordinate 65,797,931 of NC_133772.1, read as the reverse complement.
GTGCTTAGTGCCTCCAAAAATCAGGCTGCTGTTATATGGATGCTTAATTTTAGACATTCGCGTATGAAAAGTTTGGATCATGTGAATTAAACTTCTGTTTTTAGTGCAATCCGGCATAAAAGTACTGATAGTATTAAAAAGCCTTGCCCATGGTAATGAATTTATAGATTTTTTTTTTTTTTTTTTTTGCTTCTCTAATGTCCATTAACCATTATAAAGATCTAGGCTGTGTCTACACTGCACTTTTGTTGGGGGGAGAGTGTCACCCATCGCTGAAGCTACTGCACCTAATAGGGGATGGTTTTATTTTGTCATCAGGAGAGCTTTCCTCTGGTGACAGAGTGCCTATCGGGTGTGCATTACAACGGCGTGGCTGTAGCAGCGCAGTCATGCTGTTGTAAGGTGCACACTGTAAACATAACCCTAGTCTGACAGCTGCATAAGACAGGCCATAGAAATTCACCCACTGATTCCAGTATCAGACTCATAATTTCTGATTAAAATATGTGCCTAATTTTTAGTCTGAATTTATCTAGCATCAGCCTTTGTCTAGTGGATCATCAGTTCTTCATGAAATAGGTGTTTCTGTATTTGATAAATGATCCATTTTATTATACATAGGTTTGAAGTGAGCTCTCAACTAATGGACCAAGAAACACAATTTGTGCCGCATTCATACATGTATTCAAAAAGTTGTAATGAAAATTAAAGCAAACTTTGAAGTAGGCACTAAATGACAAGTATGAAAAGAGTCCCAGCCCTGTACTTTGACAAATGGCATTTTTGTATAGCAGCACTTCACTTTTAACTGTTACAGTACTTTCAAAGACCTAGTATTGGTTTCTTTTTTATAATCAAATATGTAGTTAACATAATACAAGATGAACTGCTAACTAGATGAAATTTGCAGGAATGCTTCTGAATTGGTTAACTTAAAAATATGTTAACCTTGTGCATCTAGATTTTCAAAATATTCGTGCACACAACTTTGTGTTCAGTTGTGCATGTGTAAAAGTGACATACTTTATACCCACAGTCCTGTTTGTTTACATGTAGTGAACACAAGTGGATTTCCTGTAGGGTGTTCCAGTACAGAGGACATTGAACGGTCCACTTGGGTCCTAATTCCGGTGTCTGCTCTGGCCTTTCAAATGTGCTCATTAATAACTTATCTGAAATTGGGGGGGGGGGGTTTGATGTGTTTTGGTCAGTAGCAAGTGCTGTTTTGAGTCATTTGCAAGTCCTTGATCAAAGAACCAAAAATGAAGATTTACTGCATTATTTCCTTTTTTGTTTTTTAATAACATTTCAATCTGAGTACATAATAAATTTGAAAAGTAAGCAACTGTGACTAGTTGCAATTATTAAAAATACTTCAGCATTTATATGTACCTCTTTATTCTATGAAAGTATATACATTTATTTATAGATCTCTATCCTTTGTTTGTTCCAATCCATGAAGCATGGATTAGCTGTTGGTAATCTTCATAATTGTAAACTCACTACTGTCCTCTTGGTCCAAGAATCTTTCATCAAGAAAAGTAAATTTTTCTAGAACTAGCATTGTAGCTCTACAGAAACAGCTATTGTCCATGTCCTACATCAATAGTAAAAACTTGCAGAAATGTGTACCCTTTGGATACACACTTTAAGCCTTACCTGGGAAGATATTTTTATGTAACTCTGGAAAATTAAGGGCTGGATCCTGCCTACAGGCATATGTCTCTACAAATCTTATACAGTCTGCTACAACACACTAATCTTAAAAATATAACTATGCATACACAGGTACAAATTAATAGTATTAATTTGCCCTTATAATACCACTTTTCATTATAGGACCTAAAAGTGCTTCACAATCAATGAGCTTCAGAAACCTCTAAAATGATAAAGAATATATAGGGAAGTTTTTGTCCACTACTGAAGCACAAAAGTCTCTGGGATAAAACACAGCAGCTGTCTAATAGCACCTGTTTAATAGCAAATTCAGCGTGTCACAAAATATTAAGATGAACAGAACATTAAATTGAAACATTAAGGGGTGGAATTTAGGTGGATAAGTGCAATTACCTCAGTTGGGATATAGCCAGGAAACCAAAGGTAACCTCCTTCCTCCTTACCCTTCTGAAAAGGGCTGTGGGGCCTCTGTCAAGGTGTCAGCTTGATGTCTTAGCCCCCCAAAAACTGTTGCTGAATGACAATTTTTGTTTGGGGTTTAACAAAATTTAATGCTAATTGTGACTGATCTGACAGTGATTTGTCATATCCCAGACAAACCTTATGGAATTAAACCTCATAGAATTCAGTTTAATACCTATGGAGTCCATTGTATTGAAAATGCACATATTTGTATATTATTTTGGGATTGTATAGAACTTCTTTAGGAGGAAGGCAGGATTAATGCAGTCTCTGGGAGATATTAAGAGCTTCAAAGGACTTTCTGGGTCAATAAGTGTGAAGTGGATTTCCTAGGAAATACTTACGGGTGAGAGAGTGCAAATGACCCACCTCAAATCCATCCTTTTGAAGCTGCAGTTTGAGCAAAGACCCACTGTCTGGCTGATTATCTAGTCATGAACTCTTCAAAGAGTCAGGCTGGATAAATTGGTGACTCCCTTGCTCATAACTCTTGTTCAGAGCAAAGGATGTAATGAATTTGAAACTACAGGAAATTCCTTGGGTGGGGTTTGAAGGCCTCTCCTGATAGAGCCCTTGTTGCAGTTGAGGTGATCTCTGGTAAGCTTATTAGCATGTGTGTAGGTTCTGTATTGCTTTTAGTATGTTTTCTCTGTGTTGCTTTACCTTAAAAATAAATTGGTACTTGCTTAGAAAACTCGTTCGGAACTTACAGATGTGTCAATTACACTATGTACCATTGGAGGAGAGAAGCAAAGCAGGCCTGCTTTAGATAGACTGTCTTTTTCTGAAATGACATAATGAAGGCAGGGAACTGTTGAGCCTGGAACTACCCATAGTCAGGAGGGAGAGGAATGCATGTCTCTGCCAGCTATTGCCTCTCTGGGATGGAGCCAGAAACCTGAGGGTGGGTGTCCTGGATGGACAACTAAGGGAAAATATAGGTGTAATTGCCTTGAATTGTGACAATTACGTTTGTGCAGTTTTTAATTTAATGAAGTTTTTATTTAAACATTCCCCTGCAGGACCTGACTCAAAACAAAACCATCTTAAAAACCAAGGCCAACATTATTGTAATACAAATAGAAACACTCAGCATACATGGTGAAAAGTGAACTAGACTTATACTATTGACTCAGTTTTAACTCCTCTGACATGGTTGTAGTAACACAAGGAAGGAATGAAGAGATGTCCACTTCAGGGAGTAATACTTTCCCTTTAATAGTGTGCTATGGCTAACACAAATGTTTACTTCATGAAGAAAATTTGTAATATGTTATTAAAGAATTTAAAATTTTAACTTTTCCCTAGGGAATGAGAACTGCTCCTTAAACTCAAGGGCAGAAGTGATACCAAAATGACTTTTTATATCTGCTATATTAATGATGTATTGAGAAATGCTTCCAGAAGCTATTGCAAATGGCCTGCTAAGCAGTTGCTGTGCAAATCCTCTTAACTGGAGACAATTTTTGAGAGTCTTGGGGAAGGAGAACTCTGTGTACACAGGACATATTGAGTCCTTTACTATACAATATGATTATAGCAATCTTGATTGGAATTAATAGCTCACTGGATGGGTTAAGTGAGAAGTTAACAGGTATGATGAAACCTAACCTATGTCATGGTAAGTCAATCAGTTTGGCCAGATTTGTAGTCAATGACATTACTAATTGATAGAATAGGGAGATGGTTTTAGCACGTAGCTGTAGCTGTCGTAATATTTTGTGCCTTTTATTCATCTCTTGTCCTCTAAAACAGGCTCCTCATGCAAACCAATAAAAGGGGATAAATGTAACACTGCTGTTTTAATCAAGCCATTCAGTGTATCCAACTTAGTGTAAATGCAATCATTGTTTGTGTTTTGCTCTTGTAGGTGAGACCTTGAGAGGAAAGATAACTGTCCTCAAGAATAGGAGAGATCCACGGTCCCTCATTATAACTCTTTCAGTGAACAATACAAAACAGACATACAGCCTGCAGTGAAAATACTAAACAGAATTCAAGAAATGCAAATTTTATATGTATCTGATGTCAATTTTTCTAAACAAAAATGGTGTTTGGCTCAAGAATACAGCAAGAGTTGGAACTGATTAGCATTGTGTGGTCTTGCAAAGGTGATAGATGAGATGATGATGAAACCAAATCTGAACATTTCCTGTAATGTGGAGAGAAGGAATGAAAATGATTTTAATTTTGGTGAATCTGCTAGAAAAGTCAGATAAGACTCTGCCATTTACTGTAACGATAACATGCTGTCTGTAAAATTTTAACTCAGCAGAGCATAGCTTATTCTTACTATGCTCACTGGCAAACCTGATTATTCTCACCAAAAAAGGCAATCTTGCATAGTTTCTTAGCTAAGATCAAAAGAGGGCCAACCCCTGTGCAGACCTCATTTTTATTTGGAACAATTCAGTAGAAGTAAGTGCTTCAGGATTTGGCCCATCATGCTCTAGTGATGAAAACTACGTTTGTTTTTATAAACTTTCTATTACTGTATGATGTAAATTGCACTTGTCAAAATAAACTATCAAAGTACATTTTGTTATTCAGTTGTCTTATTTATTGGAAGATTAAGAACGTCAATATCTACATACCTGCCCCTGGAAATTTCCACTACATGCATCTGATGAAGTGGGTATTCATCCACGAACGCTCATGCTCCAAAATGTCTGTTAGTCTATAAGGTGCCACAGGACTCTTCGCTGCTTTTACAGATTCAGACTAACACGGCTACCCCTCTGATGCATAATATCTACAGTGGCTCTCCTAGTAATTACTGAAGCTTTTCCTGTCCTGATCTATTGGACTGGCTTTTGCAAAGTTGCACATGTATCTGGGTAGTTCCAATATCCTTCATCCGCTCTTGACTTCTTCAGAGCATAGTGACACAAAAATGCAGTCAGTTGTCATCATATGTCCATTTTCTACATTTCAACAAAACCAAATTCCATAGAACTAGCAATGAAGCTCCATTTATCAAAAAGCAGAAGGCAGAAAGTCTGGCATTCCTGACCTTAGGAAAACTGAAGGGATGCAGGTGCATCTCTGACATTTACCAATTTGCTGGTCACAATGCACCATTGATTGCGGGACCAAAACTGCTACCAGTCTTTGGGCTGAACTGCAAGTAGAGCAGCCTTGCGAGCATATTGTCCCATTTCCCACCTACCCATTTCTTGCCTTTTTGAGCTGGAATTGTGGGGCTTGATTTGTCCACAGTGAAAAAAATTTGGCCTGGACTTTGTGCACATGACAGGAATTTTACCCTATGTTAAGAGTAAGAATGGACATTGCTTTAATGTTTAATACTGGACACTCTCTCTAAAATACAAAACAAGAGATTCAAAAGTCCATGAGCCAAATTTTCAAGAGCTCTGCTCCCATTTAGGCAGCTAAATGGGAACAGCTGGAGGCTGAGCCCTTCTGCGAGTCTGGCTACTTCACATAGGGGCCTAATAGGGAGGTGAGGTCTTTTTGAAAAAACCCTCGAGATTCCTGCAGTAACTCTAGCACAGCTGTGTTGTGTACCTTGTGGTGATGAATGCCCAGTTGCAAAGTTTGAATCCGACTTTCCCAGTTCATTGGGGAAGAGAGAGGGTGCTGTATTTAGTGTTTTCGTTTGAGCCCATCTCTAATGAATAAAATCTATAAATGTTCCTTAGTAGCATTGTGATTCCACGCAACAAAATTCCATAAAGTTCATTGACATTAACTCATTTATTTTAATTGCTCAGTCTGAATGAAGTACCATGAGTGAATAGCATAAATGACTGAATAGTTAACTTCAATTTTCAGTTTCTACAGTTTCCTATGCTACTACAAGCAAAGGTTCTAAAAATGATTATTTCGATAATATTCATTGTAGCCCAGTGTAATTCTAATGGAAAGCTCTTGTAGGTTGATACATGCACACCATCAGTTCAATGTAGAAGTATAAAGAACATGGGTGTATCAGACTGCAAATTAACTTAAAATCTTTTTAACTATAAAAATAACAGTTTTTAGCACTAAATTTTTTTCACTCTTCAAAAAAAACTTTTCTCTAAAATATCCTGTGGGTTATTTAACTTTCCATGTTGAAGCAACATATAGAAAAGGGAGTGGAGATCGTGAAGAGGGATCCAGTTAACTTTTCCAACCAAAAACTTCAGACATTTAAATTTGGAGTGATATCTGCCATGGGGGAAGGGAGAAGAGACATTTTCTTCAGTCCTTAAAATTAATAATCAGTTTTCATACTATTTTGTGAGAACAGCTCAATACTTAAAGGAAGATTCCCAAGAACTTGATCATTAATGTTGGTTAATGATTAGTTTGCTAGTTAATGGCTCAGAGATTGCAGGCTATTAAAGCTAACAGATTGCTCATTAGCTGCAGTAACTGCAGAATTTGAGGAGAAAGCTACTGTATTCAATTATCTCTTCTAGTAACCTGTAATTATTTTTGGTTTCCACCCCCTCTTTCAATGGGAAATAGTTTGAAAAATCATTCATTAGTCATTAACATTCTCTGCAAATATGTACCATTTGCTGTGTTTATAGATGCTTGATGCAGATGTTTATAGATGCTGTAACCATGCAGAGCTTTCAGAGTGAAAGAATGTTTCACTTTATTGAGGGATAACTAGTGTAAAAACAGAGCCTGCTTCCAGTAATGATGAGTTAGTTACATCAGTCATCAGTTTTCCCACAGGTATTATGTATATACTTGTTTAATGGTTAATGAAAACTGTAGCAAATCTCTCTTCAGATGAGCATAAGGACATTGTACTTTCAAAACATATCCATGTGCCTAAAACCATATTCATGCACCTTTCAGTACAAATGGCCTCATCTGCAAGGATGCTGGGCACCTGCTACTACCAAATTGTATTTGGATGCTGGACTACAGGAAACTCAATTTTCCAATTGACCTTTCCTTTGTTTTTCTGGTAAGGTAAAGTTTTTGATCTCCAGTTTATAAACTTCTCCTGAATGGCTTTGAACACTTGTCGGCCAAGCTGCAAAAGTGATCTCCTAGTTTACCCATGAGGGAGAGGGGAAGCCAGGCATTAACATGGATGCAGCTCCAGTTCCTTATTAGCCAGTGTCTCTTGAATGAGTCTCCTGCTGGGGGCCTTAATAGGATTTCATAGTTTGCCCCTGCTCTTTATTCTATTGCATGGTGTTTGCTTTAATAACACACAGCTCCTGTGATACAGAAGAAGGCTTTTGATCTTCAGATGGACAAAGTTTAAGGGGAATTAGTAAATATATCCACCACTTTTCTGAACACATGTAGGCTGCTAGCAAGATTGCAAGCCACTTTTTTTTGTTTGTCAGTTGAATTTTAAAGTGTACAGATTGTCTAGCAGTTGTCATGTGCAAACATACCTATTTGATAGTTTCTGAAGTTCCCTATAGTTATGATTCTTAACACACTAACAACGTTTTATGTCTCTGGTTAAATTCCCCGTGAGAAAAGATTATCTGTTCACCAGGATTTTTGGTAATGTGCCACAACAGTTTCACTACCACCTGTTAATGACTTCCTCTGTGTTGGAGGATGTAGAAAGAGCTGAAAGCCCTGACTATTAATGTCATAAGTCAAACATGGAAAGGAAGAGTGAGAGAGAGCAGAGGGAGTGATAATGTCTCCTGCAGGAGACATTAAGCCTGGAGCAAGCTTGCTAAAGGAGCTAACCAGAAACACCTTGCTTGTGGGGAGGGAAATGCAAGCAGCTGGTTCCGTATAAGAGAGCCAACACAGTTGGGGAGCTTACGCTGAGAGTCTACAGCTGAGTCCACTCTGAAATGGACAACTGCAGGCTGAACCTCAGGCAGGCCACCCCTAAGAACGCATTTAAAAAAAGAAAAGGAGACTAGATGAAAGAATCCTTTCAGTCACGCAGACTCTGAGGTAAGAGTCATGCCTTGGGCCAGGTACTTGGTACTCTGAGTTTTACTTCTGAGTTATTGTCTGAATAAATCCAGACTCCTATAAGGGTGTTGATTGGATAAGAAGTGTGTGCAGTGTCTGTAAAAGAGCCTGTAAGCAGGAGAATAAAGGGCAGAGCAGAAGCACCAGGGCCAAGCAAGGCTGAACGGGGCAACCATCTCAACCACAAGGAGTGAAAGCCAAAGCTTTGGGAAAGGAATAGCCAATGTAACCATGTGCTGAGGCCATTTTCCTGATTGCCCATTGGAAAACCCTTTCTACTGGCGATATTTGATTTCTAGAGATAAATTTCAGGAGCCTGTTAACTTTGATAACATCAGTAACACGATGTAACTAAGTTCATGGTCATTGATCAAAATACTCTATCCCAGAATTTCTCTTCAAACAGCACCAGTATAGTAGGAAAAATTCTCTGTAAAAGTGCTGTCTCAGGGGTTTTAACTAGATTTCTTAGCAAACTGGATGGAATTATTCCAATGAACGATTTTGTTTATAAAAAAAATTAAAATTCTTTGCAGATTACTGCACACTTGCAGTAGAAACAATGAATGGAACTATTTGAAAAGTCACTTCTCCAATTACCAGTCAAGATCTAACTTCTGTGGAAAAGCTTTGACATTACATTCACTTAAAACAGTTCAAGGTCATTAGCTGCCTCAGGGCAAGCGTGACTTTTGTGCTTAGGACTTAGCATGTAAGTATAGCTGTATTTTGTTTTCTGATACTTTCATGTATTTGTACATGTAGGGTCAAATATTCAGTGACCTCTGTTTGCACACAGGCAAACACGTGTCCAGGGGTCAGATTCAAACTCCTGTGTGCACACGATAGAATGTACATGTGCAAATCCTGTCACGCCTTTGTGCACAGATGTTAGTGGTTGACAGTACATGCAGGAGTGGTAGCATGTGCACAAATGATTTGATACCACTGGGGAATGATGTTCCTTTATTCTGTTACTGGCTTGGGCTCTGAAAGTTTACATAAACGTTTAAAACTGTTTACACTTCAGATGAAAATACTTGGGCCAGATCCTCATCTGGTGTAAAGTGGCATAACTCCATTGACTACAATAGAGCAACACCAGTTTACACTATCTCATCTGGCCCTTTTACCTTCAAAATTAGAGTATATATCAACTAATAAAACTGGGAGTGATATATAACACCATATTATCCTGTTGTCATGTATCCACTGGTGCTTTTGCACTGTAAGCTTCGTAAGGTTGTGAGACCGTTGTTGCTATTTATTACTAATGTCATGCCATAAATGTGAATGTTATGTTTAGGTCTGGTTTGCCTGTTGTAGAGGGCCATGTAAATTTACAATGCTATATAAACAGCTTTTAGCTATATATGAACTTCAGAATCGTTGACAGCTAATTGAAATCTCTTATTCTGCTATTCTTGGTATATTTAGAATATTTACCACATGTTCATATATTGGCATATGAACATGCATATATATTTGCAAATTAGAGGCTCAGGCTGTGCAGCATTTGTGCCCTACAGTAAGTCCCAGCCACCACACTCATCTATAGTATACAGTATATTAAAAAAAAACAAAAAAAAAAAACCAACCCAAGTTCTGTTTTGTACAAGAAATAGCTTGTATAATTTTTAATAAGGTTACCAATATATTTAGATCCTTTTAAAATAAAATCCATTTGTAGCATGATACACTTCTTAACTATTGAACATGCAACCTAGATAGTGAAGGATTAGATTAATAATTGGTTTTAGGCATCTAAATCCCAGAATCAGGCCTCACTGGGATCCACAAAACCCCCATAACTTCACCATGAGTAGTTCACTGCAGTTAAATCACTGGACTGGTATGCAGGACATCAGAGTTCAAGTCCTGGCTTTGCCAAAGACTACCGGTGTGACTGGTTGCAATCCTGGAAACGTGTGCATGGAAACTGCATCAAAAGATTTGTGCATGTGCTTAAAGCTGAGCACATGTGCATTTGCCAGATCAAAGCCTGCATCAATATCTTTTGCTCTGCCTCAGTTCCCAATCTGTACAATGGGAATAATACTTCCCTCTCTCACTGGAGCATTCAGGGTAACTGCATTTAAAATTTGTGTGGCTGCCATCTTATGGTGAGGGTTCGTGGACCATGTAAGAACCTTGAAAGATAGATTGAAGACTGCTTATATTATATAAATTACAGAGCACCAAACAGTACATAATAGCAAATGCTGACACTGGCTTAAAAAAATGGCATCCAGTTACACCAAACATAATGTATAGTGGATGAGATAAAGTATAGAAGGCAGCTAAAACAAATGTCATGAGCACAGTTGTCATAAGGTATAATTCCCAAATCTGAACCTTAGCGTCCAAAATTTGGGTACCTGCATGAATCCTCTAAGCTTAATTACCAGCTTAGATCCTGTACTGCTGCCACCAACCAGGAATTCCAGTGCCTGGTACACTCTGGTCCCCCCCAAAACCTTCCCTGGGGACCCCAAGACTCAGATGCCTTGAGTCTCACAACAAAGGGAAATAACCCTTTCCCTTCCCCCTCTTTACCTCCTCCCAGGCTTCCCCTCCCTGCGTTACCCTGGAGATTACTGTACTTAAACTCCTTGAATTACAAAACAGAGAGAACACTTCACCTTCCCCCCTCCTTCTTTTCCCCCTCCCAGTCTTTCCCCGAGAGAGACAGTAATCCTGGCACAGAGATTCCTATCCCCTTGAGCCTCAACTAGAAAAGAAAATTAAACAGGTCTTGAAAGAAAGCTTTTAATAAAAAAAAGAAAAGACATAAAAATCGTCTCTGTAATCAAGATGAAAATTTACAGGGTCTGTTAACTTATAAAAAATGAATAAACAGCCTTATTCAGAAAAAATACAATTTAAACATTTCCAGCAAACTACACACTTGCAAATACCGAAAAACAATGAAAAAGCCTATATTGTCTTTCTACCTGTACTTACAAATTGGAAACAGAAGATTAGAGAGCCTGGAGATAGTGTGATCACCCTCAGAGCCTAGAGAGCACACTGACCCAGAACAAAGGACCCACACCCCAAAACCTCCCTCCCTTGAGATTTGAAAGTATCTTGTTTCCTGATTGGTCTTCTGGTCAGGTGTTGTTTGTTAACCCTTTCCAGGTGAAAGAGACATTAACCCTTAGCTATCTGTTTATGACAACAGTAGAGAATTACACTGAGAGGCTTGAGAGATTAAACATGTAGAAAATGAATTTTATCTTTGTTGTGAGGAATGTGTAGTGGGCAATGTGAGGAAGCCTCAGCATAAAGGAGCTAAAGTATGTAAAATACATGATAAAAGGTTAGAGGGTTTGGATTTCTCAGGAGACTGGAGCCTTTTACCTCACCACCAGCTAGTTCAGTACAAGTCCAAGTGACCTAAAATTGTAACCACCTGATAACTGGCCTAATGTGAACTCAGTAGGTATTCAGTCAACTTTACACATTGACAGCATCAGCAATGCAGGGAAATCTGATCTGTCATTTTACTGCTTATGATGGTCCACCTGGATCTGGGGCGAGGCATGTTAACAGGACCAGTGCTAGGGTTTTGAGCGCCCTAGGTGGACGGCAATTTCGCCGCCCTGCGCGCTGGTCCTGCGGCTCCGGTGCCTGTGGGTGGTTTACAGGAGCCGCGCGAGCAGCTGACTGTCCACAGGCATGACTGCGGTAGCTCCATCCGAGCCGCGGACCAGCGGACCGCCCGCAGGCACCACTGCGGCAGCTCCACGGGTGCTGCCTGCCGCCCCCTCCGGTGGCGCCCTGACCCAGGGTCAGAGTGCCTCCGCGGCAGCCAGTAGCCCGGGGTTTCCCTGCGCCAGGGGACCCCTTGGGCTGCCGGCTGCCGCGGCGGCGCCCTGACCCAGGGGACACCCTGGGCTGCTGGCTGCTGCAGGCAGCCCAGACTCCCTCTCTGTCCTAATAGCAGGGCTGCTCAACCATTTAAAAAAAGATTTGGGGGCACTTTTTGGTGCTCCCCAAATCTCGGCACCCTAGGCAACCGCCTAGTCCACCTAAATGTTTGCACCAGCCCTGCATGTTAATAGGATATTCGAAAGCCTGCATATATTGTCCATCTACTACTCTGCGAATAGAGGGCTGCAGTTTCACAGGTACTACACTCTGATCTACTCAGCTGTTCCCTCACATTTCAGAACAGAAATTAGCTCTTTCTGTGAAGTGAGAGTTTTACTTAGTTGCTTTGGATTCTTGCTAACACTTTCAGCGTTCCATACAGCTCTGAAGCCGGCCATGGCAAATAAAAAGTGGGCTTCAGTCTTACCCAGCCAAACAATAGTACCATGGAACAATCAAGTACAGCTTTACAACACTTCATTCTGCTCTTGCAAAGATTAACCAAAGCAAAACAAAAGCCTCGTAATGAGAGCGATAGCAAATTAAAGGCGAATAAAACTTACTCAACAAGTTAATTCTATTTTCCACTTGGGTACTGTTTCTAAGTTACTGTGGAAAAGTGTGTGTGGCGTGGTAGCAAACGTGCTCTATTGAAAGAATATATTTTGCATCCTCACAATGAAACCTATAATCCTCCTCTGCCCCCAACCCCTCCAAAAAAATTGCTTTCCTCAGAGTTGCTATTAAAATGCCCACATTGCACGTGGAGGTCTAGGGATCTTTTGTGATTTTCAAAGCAGTCTAAGGGAGTTTGGTGACCAAAATACCTGCCTAGATTCATAGGCTTGTTTCTCTACTGCCTTGCACCTTCTGGTGGTGGTGTTCACCTGTACAAAATGACTGTCAAGTGTTCACACAATGAAATGTGTTGATATGGATTACACCTGTACAAAGTGGGTATGAAAAGGACCATACAAGGTAAGGTAATAAGGGATCAAGCCCTTAGGGCTGTTCTATATTAAGGAAATCTGTATTGCTGCAAATTCCTAATGTAAACTTGCTGCAAAGTGACATTACCAGGAAAGCTATACTGGTGCATGCCCCTCTTTATACTGTGCCATACATCTACAATTATTAGGATTTTATGCTGCAAATTCCCCTGATGTAGATAGGTGCTTTATCTAACCATATGTGCAGTACTTGTATGACACAGTAACAAGTGTTCTATTTTATTATTTCTTTAGAGTTCTAAAATGGAGTGCCTATCCCAGGTTTGAAAAATACTCTCTATTCTCAACATAAATATACACACACTTCGTTAGCTAGTATGCCATTGCTTGTACTGTTGACAGAGGGGTTCATTACAGTAAATTTCCGCCAACAACTTACAATCACTATTAGAATTTAGCATCAAACAATGTGCCCAACTTTGGGTGATAGAAGAAATTTCCACTGATAACTGGAATTTCCACTAGACAGAGGAAGGATGGTCTGGTGGTGAGATTGCTAGCCTGAGACTTAGGACTTGATCATATAAGTATTCTAGATAGAAATAAATGCTACTGGGGGACACTACCTGAACCTCAGTTATCCAAAACAGAGTAATCAAGCTTGACCTGTAAATAGAATTGAATTTTGATTAAGCTATTTAATGACTTATGCAAAGGAGAGTGAGTAAGGATGGAATCTTCTAATACCATTGACCTCTGTCACAATGCTGGACATCCGGCAAGCAAAATCCATTCAGCTGGAAAATTGGATGGGGTGTGGGCTTGGAGCAGGACTTCACTGTAACTCACTTGCTACAGCTGGGCTACACTTGCCTAAATGAGTAAATTGACACAGCTTTAAGTTGAGAAGAGAAAGTGTCAGAAAAAGCCAATAGATTTTTCCTTCCTTCCTTCCCATGTTGGCATGTGCATCACCAATTCTCTTATAACCTGTGTTTTTCTAGGTCTTTCACAACTCTAGATTTCTCAGCAGGGTTAAAAGGCTGCAAAACAAATCTTGTCTAAGGAAAGGTAAATGTCATGCAGTGTCCCTAGAGAGAGAGAGAAATTAAATAATAATAATTTTAATATTTTTTTAAAAAGGGGAGGTTGATGTTTGGGTCACTTTCACAGCAAGGACAACACTGCCATTACAGCTTACACACTATTGGAAATTAATGGACTTTTCCTGCTTGAAATCTGACATCTGCAGTGTCTCACCCCTCTTCTGGACTGCCACAAAAAAACAAACCAAAAAAACCCAGTGAGAGAACCCTCAAGACCCTGTATGCCTTCCTCTGTGGTGTCTGCCACCACAGGCAGGGCTGGGAGAAACTTCTGTAGAAACTGCTTTTTTATTTATTTTTAAAGAATGAACAACGGTAGGTATATGTGAGACATTTGCTTACCCAACTACCAATCCCTTCTGGCAATTTAGTCCCATGGATTGGAGTAACTAGAGATTACGGATGCTTTTGGGTGCCCAAACTGATACTTTTAAAGCCGGGCCTAATTTTCAGAGAGTGCTGAAAATCAGGCCTCTTTATGAAGTCAAGTGAGAGACCCCAAAACTCAATGATCACTTGAAAATTCAGGCCATGAATCTTTTGATTTTTGGCTACTCCCACTGTCTATGACTTCTGCCTATGACCACTCTCTTTGCTGTGGATTATGAAGCTATAAACTGATAGTTATAGCTTCAGGTAGGAGGACCTCTTTAGGAGTAAGATGCAATATTTCTTCAAACATTAAAGTGAGCTATCAGCATATAAAACAAAATAGTATTTATGTAGCTTTTTCCCCTGAAATTTCTGTAGGAAGGAATTTTGTTTTAATTCTTAAAATAATCTTTTGCTTTTTCTATTCTCCCTCCACTCATGGCTAATTATTGCCACACAGTAGTGATGAAAAGATCAGATCTGAATCTGAACTTCTCCAAAGTGTCTGAAGGTGTTTTGAACTGGGCTTTTTTCCTGCTCCATTTTAAGCAGGAGTGGCTCTAGCTTTTTCGCCATCCCAAGCATGGCAGGCAGGCTACCTTCGGCGGCATGCCTGCGGGAGGTCCACCAGTGCCACGGCTTCGGCGTACCCACCACCAAATTGCCACCGAATCCGCGGGACCGGCAGACCTCCCACAGGTGCACTGCCAAAGGCTGCCTGCTGCCCTCGCAGGGACTGGCAGGGTGCTCCCTGCTCCGGTCACGCACTTGAAGCGCTGGTGCCTGGAGCCGCTGCTGATTTTAATGATAGAGGCCATCTACAACGTCTGGATTCTGATTACAGCATGGAGCAGCATTTTGGTTCAGACATCTCTCTGGATAACTGGGCTGTATATTCTAATCAATGTGATTGGTTCATCTATGTCACAAGTCATTACAGTTTTAAAGCAATTATAATGCCACTGAAGAAAGTGGATAAACGGGATTCATGACAGTCAGCAGTGCATATGCTATTGTGAGCATAGAGTGGACAGCTACAGTTTTATCAATAGAATAGCATTGCACATGTTCCTTTGTGTGCTCTTGGATTTACTCCCCAAGAAAATGTGCCTTGATCATCACCAGTGATGGGAAGGAAATTTAGCAAACATACAGGGAGCATAATGGGGTTTTGATAAAATATGTTTTCAGAGCTCTGCTGGAGCGTGGCAGTTTCCTTTAATTCTACTACTGCAGCTCTGGGGATTTTTCAGTGCTTGAATTCTACAGACAGCTCCATCAGCTATTTTTTACATTTTATTAGAGAGGCTTAAACAGCGCCCATTGGTCATTCTGTCCAATTAATGTATTGTCATTATTGTAGGCCTTGTTTTTCAGCAGGCCATAGGCTAGTCAGTCAGTCAGTGTCACAGCAATTGCTGCCATGTTTTTAAATCACTCAAGTTTAGAAATCTATCAAAAGAGGATGCATACACTTTTTAAAATTTGGTCTGCCTCAGTATTATGAAATTTTATTTGGCACAAAACTACATGGTTCTTGGTAAGGCTTTTGGTTTGGATTTAAACTGATCCATTTTGAAGTTCTGGCTTCATCTCCATTACGTAGCCTGATCTGTTGATTTATATATTAATTATATTGATTACTTAAGAATTCCCATTATCACTGTGAGGGTTGATAGGTTCTTGTCCCAAGATCAGGCCCAGTATTATTAAAATTACTCTATAGTTGGGAATCCAGATGTGCACAGGTGCAACGCTCATGCTATAGGAACTTTTATATTTGCATATAGTTTATTAGTGTATTTAGCAAAGTCACAAACACTTTAACTTGGTAAGGTAAATAGGGACACTACAGAATGTACACCTGAACATCCATATACTCACATCATCCCTTACAGAAGAAACTGAAAAATTAGCTGTTGTCTTTCTCATTACCATCACCTTCCTCATTATCACCAGTGGCCATCATTCTGGCACCTGCCAAGGGCTACAGCTCTCTCTCCTACTACCCACAGGCTGGGATGCAACTTTTATAATATGTTACATTGATGCTACTCTATCTAATGCATATTCAGTAGGGTTTTTTTCCCTTTTCTTTATTTGTATTTCTTCAATCTACGAACATTGAGGTGTCTTCCTATAGGTTAGTATATTAATATGTGTAACTACCATTTGAGCTCAGGATCATACCTGTCATCCCTTGCTTAAGCTGATTTGCTGTTATTACTTCCATATTCCTTGCAGAGCATTTACTGGAACATTCTATCGCCTACCATTGAGCAAGTTCTTCTTAGTTCCTAAAATCTAAAGGTAACCATTGATCTATGCTAAGGATTAACCACACTTATGCTAATTTAAATTTCCTGTAATATCTTACAGGATACTGGCCTGTAGATTTCTTGCATTACAGCTCAATATAATAAAGGCAAGCTAGTTCTATGGGCTATAAGTAGCTCTTTCCAAGTCAGCTCACATTAGTTTCTTTGAACTCAGAAATCATTGCAACAGTTAGTAAAAATGCATTACAGGTGAAAAGTACTAACAGTGAATCTTCACAACATCGCAGGGCGAGGAAGGAAGGAGGAAGTTATTGGGAAACTAGGTAAAAGAGGTAAAGTGATTTTGTCCAAGGGCATAGCGGGAGTCAGTGCCAGTATTTTAACATGGCAGTTTAGTCTGAGTACTCTGCTCAGACTAGTACCCCATCCCTTTCAGCTGAATATCCAATACACCCATTAAACTCTGGGCATAGTATCAATAGTTTTAAAACACAATACAAATCCACAATAGAATTCAAAAATAAACTCACTCAGCACATCCGTCTGAAAAATCCTGCAAGAATAGGCTTTTCAATGTGCCCTCCAGGCCAGCAAATCTGGACTCCATCAGACCTCAAGGGTGGTAGGAATGAATTTCAGTTAAAAGGCCTTTGTTGTTTTTGTTTGGTTTATTTATTATATTAACACTAGAGTCCCCAGCTGAGATTAGGGTCTCATTGTGCTAGGTTGTGATGTTGCACTCCATCTGCTTTATGAAAATATGTTTATTAATGTGAATATGATGTAACTGAAATATGCTTTATGCAAAAGATCTCTTGTAAGGTGTCATTACAAAGCTTGTAATCTACTGAGTGTGTTCATCCTATTTGTTTGCATGTAATATTTCTATGTCTGAAGTTAGGAGAATAAGCTATAAACTTGTATTGCTGATGTAAACATATTAAGTGGAAGCCATTAAGGGTGCTTCAGACTCAATAAACTGTAAATGGCTCTATTTACTTGCAAGCCTTCCTGTGTACATGTGGGTCAGCCCAGGAGGAATGGAGGCTGGGGTCTCACAGGACATGTGACCATTTCACAGGATACTGGGGTGGGGACACTAGAGAGATGCAAGATTTCTGCCTTGTGCCAAAGCTAGAAACGGGGGTGGAACGGGACAAAGGGCGGCCAGTCATGAGACAGCCCCTGCTTAACACCTCAGATGTCTGCTGGAACTAACGAGAACTGTACCAGAGGAAAGGACTGGGCCCAGACTAGGAAGGAGTCTAGTCTGTGAAAGAAGCTTATTGGAACATCTGAGGGTGAGAGATTTCTAGTACTCAGTTTCTTAATGTATTAGACTTAGACTTGCATGTTTTTGCTTTATTTTGCTTGGTGACTGACTTTGTTCTGTCAGTTATTACTTGAAACCACTTAAATCCTACTTTTTATACTTAAATAAAATCATTTTTGTTTATTAATGATCCCAGAGTAAGTGATTGCTCCCCCAGGTATTAAACAGCCATGCATATCTCTGTCAGTGTTACAGAGGGCGGACAATTTGAGTTTACCCTGTATAGCCTTATACAGAGTAAAATGGATTTATTTGGGGTTTGGATCCCATTGGGAGCCAAGTGTCTGGTTGCTGGAGGTAACTTGCTGAGCTGTTTTTGGGTTAAAGTCTGCAGCTTTGGGGGTGTGGCCCAGAGCCTGAATCTGTGTTGAAGCAGGCTAGCATGTCTGGCTCAACGAGGAAGGATTCTGGAAGTCCCAAACTGGCATGAAAAACAGGCTCAGAGATAATTTCAGTACATCAGGTCCCAAGGGGATCTCTGTGACTGAACCCATCAAATAGGTAATGTAGACACACAAAGTAAGAGACAGTGCCCTGAATATCTTACAGTCTAAATTAGGGGTTTCAAACTCAATTTACCTTAGGGCCAGTGCCAGTCCTCAAATTCTCCCAGTGGGCCAATGTCACTCATACCACCCAGAACCCACCCCCTAAAAACTCTGCCCCCCAAAAACTCCACCCCCACCTGCCTAAGGCTTTGGGACAGAGTTTGGGTGGGAGAGAAGGTCTGGGGTAAGAGATTGGGGTGCAGACTGTGGGAGGGAGTTTGGGGGTAGGAGGGGGTATGTGGGGAGGGACTGGGGGTGCAGGCTCTGGGAGGGGGTCAGGGGTGCAGTGCTTACCTGAGGCTACAAGGCAGGGCGGCAGGGGGCCTCTGCACACTTTTGCCCCTGGCAATGCCCCCGCAGCATCCCACTGGTCGCAGGGGTGCTTGGGGCAGGGGCAGCGTGCAGAAGCTGGCAGCCATTAGAGCGAGCAGGCAGACGCTGTTCAGCTCCCCTGTGCTGCTGGGGCCCCTGAGGGGGGAGCACCCAGTGGCTGCAGGTGGGGCCAAGGGAGAGACCCGCCCCCAAAATTACTGGAACTCTGTGGGCCAGCAGTTTTAAACCCCTGATCTAAATAGACAAGACAAAAGGGGGAGGATGAGGCTCATTCTCTAAAATTTTGCAGATGGGGCCTAAGAGAATAAGTGAGTTGCTCAAGATCATCCAAAGCGTCCATAGTGGTGAATAAAAGCTCCTTAATCCCAGTCCAGTTCCTTAATAACAAGGCCATCCTTCTTGTCCTTTGCTGAACACTAAGACTCACAAATCTAGGAATTCTGTTGTCTTGACCAGCTCATCATAAGTGCCAACTCCATGGGTGCTGGAGGGTGGGGGGGAGGGGGTCAACCCCCCATCCTAGGGGCAGAAGGGAAGTTGGTGCCTATGAATCTCATATTCTCCCAAATGTTGTTATGAGTGTAAAAGGACCCAAACTTTGAATTATACCCAGAAATGAAGTGAAAACCAGAGCAGTCTCTGTAACACAGGTGTAATAATCTCCCTATGTGAAGCATGCCTGACCCAGATTGTGCAATAGCTGATGCTTAAGTAAATATCTGTATGTAGCCCATCACAGTAATCTATCTGGATGCACAAAAGCGTGAAGGATTGTGGCAAGGTTCCTATAAAGTAATGGTCACAGCCTCCTAGTCCAGCACAATCATATTGCTTAGGACTTGACTCTCTTTCAATGAAATGTAGGAATCAAAGGGACCTCGAGAAGTCATCTAGTCTCTTCCCCCACTGAGAGGCAAAGCCATGAAAGGTGTTTGTTTAACCTATTCTTAAGAACCTCCAATCATGGGGAGTCCACAGTCTCCCTTGGAACCCTATTCCAAGGGAGCTTAATGAACCTCATAGTTGGTAAGCTTTTTTTTTTCTTCTCATATCTAACCTAAATCTCCCTTGCTGCAGATTAAGCCCATTACTTCTTGTTCTACCTTCATGGGACATAGAGAACAATCTAGCACCACCCTCTTTATAACATCTCTGTCTTCTTTCCTCAAGACTAAACATGCCCAGTTTTTTTAACTTTTCTTGATAGGTCAGGTTTTTCTAAACCTTTTATCATTTTTGTTGCTTTCTTCTGGACTAGCTCTAATTTGTCCATATTTTTCCTAAAGTGCTGCACCCAAAATTGGACACACTACTCCAGCTGAGGCCTCACCAGTGCCAAGTACTGTGGAACGATTACCTCCCATGTCTTACATGCAATACTGCTGTTAAAACACCCCAAAATGATGATCATTTTTACAGCTGCATCAGTGTTGGCTCATATTCAGTGTGTGAACCACTATAACTTCAGATCCTTTTCTACAGAATTGCTGAGTAGCTAGTTATTCTCCATTTTGTAGTTGTGCATTTGATTTGTTCCTTCCTAAGTGAAGTACTGGTTTTCATCCTGTTGATTTCAGACCCATTCTTCAGTTTGTTGTTCCATTTTGAATTCTAATCCTGTTCTCCAAAATGCTGACATCCCCTCCCAGTTTGGTGTAATTTACGAATGTTATAAGCATATCCTCCACACCATTATCCAAGTCATTTATGAAGATGTTGAATAGTAATGGACCCATGACAGATATGTGTGGGACCCCACTGGATTGTTCTTCCAGTATGACAGCCACCCATTGATAACTACTTTTGACTACAGTCTTTCAACCACTTTATAGTAATTTCATCTAGATCACATTTCCCTGGTTTGCTTATGAGAATGTTATGTTGAACTCTGTCAAAAGCATTATTAAAATAAAGATAAATCATGTCTATTGCTTTCCCCTATCCACTAGGCTAGCAATCCTCTCAAAGAAGAAGATCCAGTAAGTCTGGCAGGTGTGTTCTTGAAAAGTCAATGTTGGCTATTATTTCTCACCCTATTATCCTCTAGGTGCTTGAAAATTGATTATTTAATCATTTGTTCCAGTATTTTTCCAGATATTGAAGTTAGGCTGTCTGAGCTGTAATTCCCCAGGTTGTCCTTGTTCCCCTATTTAAAGAAAGGTACTATGTTAGGGGCAGGGATGGCGTCCCTAGCCTCTGTTTACCAGAAACTGGGAATGAGTGACAGAGGATGGATCACTTGACGATTGCCTGTTCTGTTCATTATCTCTTGGGCACCTGGCATTGGCCACTGTCGGAAGACAGGATAGTGGGCTAGATGGACCTTTGGTCTGACCAGTATGGCTACTCTTATGTTTGACCCTCTCCAGTTCTCTGGGACCTCAACCTTCCTTCATGTGTTCTCAGAAATAATTACTATAGTTCTGAGATTGCTTCAGCTAGTTCCTTAAGTACTCTAGGGTGAATTTTATCAGGTCCTGCCAATCTGAATACATCTAACTTATTTAAATATTCTTTAAACTTTTCCCCCTCCATTCTGGCTTGTGTTCTTTCCCCCCTTATTAATCGTGCTAAGCATCTGGTAACAATTAACCTTTTTAGTGAAGACTGAAGCAAAACAGTCATTAAACACTTCAGCCTTCTTGGAGTCCTCTGTTAACTCTCCTTCTTGCCAAGTATAGTCTTTTGTTAGTCTTTCTCTTAGTCTGAATGTACTTATAGAACCTTTTCTTAGTATCTTTTACGTCCTCTGCTAAGTGTAACTCATTTTGTGCCTTAACCTTGCTAATTTTGTCCCTACACACTTGTACTAGTCCTTTGTACTCATCCTTAGTAATTTGTCCGTGCTTCTATCTTCTGTAAAATTTCCACCTTTTTGATTTTCAGGCCATTAAGGAGCTTCTGATGCAGCCATATTGGCCTCTTATTCTTCCTATCTTTCCTTCACATCTGGATAGTTTGCTGTTGGGATCCTGTTGATCTTTCTCAATCCTCTCAAAGGCCCATAAGGTATATTTGGTCAGATGGGGATTGTTAAATGAGGGGGGAGGGATGGAATGGAGGATAAAAAGGGGTCACCCCCATCAACTTTACTTGGCAGGTGTGACAGTGCTGCTCGTGGGAGCCAACTGAGGTCACTCAATCAGGGTGAACTGCAAACAAAACAGGGCAGACAAATCCCAAATGCTGGTGGTTATTCCACTACTTAGATTTACCAAACCAGCACAAAACAGCTTCTATAGTACCTCACTGGTTACTTAGAAGTTTAAAACATGCAGTTCCCTTAAAGTGCCCAGCCTCAGGCCTTCATCCAGACTCACCTGTCAGATATGATGATGATTCCTGAAAATCTAGTACTTCATCATATAAAAGAAAGGTTCTTCCAATCCCAAAGGATCAGCCACATACCCAGGTTCAATATATAACTTAGATCTTACCCACAATACACCACTACAGCCAATTCTTATTAACTAAGCTAAATTTATTAGAAAAGAAAGAGAGACAGAGTGTTGGTTAAAGATCAATATACATATAGACTTGAATTCAGTTCTTAAGGTTCAGATACATAGTAGAGGTGAGCTTGTAGTAGCAAAAGTCCTTTTAGAAATAGTCCATAGGTTATAGTTCAATGTCCATATTCAGGGGGCTCCATCAATGACTGTGGGGATCTCAATCCTTGTGCTTAAGGTTCCCCTCTTGAAACCCAAAGCAGATCTGAATGAGAAGGATCATGTCCCAGGCTTCTTATACATTTCCACAGCCTTTCAGCCTGAGAAAACAATAGGCTTAACTCTCTCCCAAACAGCCTGGCATTAGCACAGAGTAATTTATCCATTAACAGTTCAGATACAGGTTACTACCCTTCAAAGAGACACATAGAATAATACTATTTCACTCAAGTATCATCTTAAATGCTAATATTCCTTTTTTGATCTTTGAATTTACACTATAGCAATAGACAAGACTTGTTTGCTTACATCATAAACCTGCAACACTCCCCTTCTACCTCTAACAATGCAGACTTGCATTTCAAAGCTCTATTCATTTACATATCTTGCTAACCAGTTCTTAAGGTTCACCAATGGGTCAGGTCAGTCAGTGAGGTGAGTTAATTAACTCTTTCTGGTCCTGTCACCTTTCAATGAGATATTATATTATACTCATAACATCACAGCAGGTTAGTTGTATAGTGAGGGCAATAAGACGACTATCTGTACGCTGGAGCAGAGACAGGACTTGTGCATTGCATGGAGTAGAGCTTGTGAGAAAGCTATGTGCAGGTGCATGTGGTTGATGTGTATATACGTACATGTAAGCAAAAGCATATACATATTCTTGTGTATAAAATGTCTTGTATCTAAAACATCTCTTCCCTCTCACTTCCTCCTCACCCTCTTCTTCTCCAAGAAAAATAAAGTAGTCAGCAGTGTACTTCACTTGGCTACAGGGCTAAGATCAAATTACATCAATGGGTTGCTACGGTTAGGTGGGGTAAAAGAGTCTATGCAGTAAAGAGAATTCGGTGAATAGAGCATAATGATTACTATATTGCTTTATGTGCAGCTTTATGTAAATCTATAGCTACACTGTGAGTCAGAAAAATATATTGGATTCCTGTTAGTTTCGTCCATATTTTGCACAAGTCTTTGCAAGTCTAATTTCTTCCCCTTCCTCCTCCAGACCCTGGGTATCTAACATTGAGAAGCTTTTTTCCATGAACAGCAGCATGGAAACAGAAGCTGGAGCATGAGGCAGTACCTGAGGGATTTTTGCCAGGATGTTACACATGGATCTCTTGAAAGGCCAGCTGCAGAATTTGCAGATGCCACTTTATCTTTCCGTGGTGTGCCCTGGTCCTCTGGGTGGCTGTTTGCATTGTCTTGGCTCTCTGCAGTTGTGTGAAATTTCAAACAGATACGAAAACTTGCTATAGATGGTAATAACAATTTGGCTGTAGATAGAAATCTGTCAGGCTCTGTCTACAACTATATTTGTGCAAAACATGAATACTGGACATTCACATGTCCACCTCTCTCCCTCTTTTCTGACACCATCTGGGTGGACGCTATTTGTTAAGTCTTCTTGCCTATTGTCTTTCTGACTCTGGTCTGATAATGGAGAAGCATGATGATATACATCAAATTAGAGTTAGAAGAAGGTGCACTGATTCAGGGATCTTTGGATCTTGCCAGTTGCTTTGGCCAGTGTTATTTTTCAAACATGAGTTGTTGGGCGCCAGATCCCTTCCATGGAAAATTTTGAGGACTATGTCTGGACTCAGGAATTCCTTTCTCTTTTTGGATGTTTTCATTTTTTGGCTCTAGACTTTTCCATCAATCTGAAATAAATGCATCAAAGTTGTATATCTGCATAACACTGCAATGTATGCAGTGTCCTTTTTTTTCAGCTATCCCACGTGGTCTTGTGGTTAAAATGGTCAAAAGTGGGAGTCATGAGAGGCTGGTTCTGTGCCTGGCTCTCTTACAGACTTCCTGCATCAATCCTTGGTACCCCAGTCTTCCCGTCAGTAAATACATATTTCCCTCACAAGAGTATGGGGGAAATAAATGCAAAAGAGAAGTGAAAAGTACCATTTTTCTAAGTTTCATTGTAGAAATTTAGTAACAATTTGGACATTTAATTTCACATTTTAAGGATGCAAAAGTTGGGCTTGGAGAGGTAAGAACTGTCCTTTTGATGAGTCATCAGGAAATAATCATAATTTATTGTCTTCTAACACCTCCTATAAGCTATCTTGATATAGATTACTGCTCATGGAAATTGGCACCCTCTGACCTGAAGAAGAAAATATCTGCCCTCTCACTTTATAAGCCTCTACCAAGTAAGTATGGCAGAGGTGGAGATATAAAGCCTCATTACCTGTAGTTTGGGTCAACATGGGTCTGTCTGCTACCTACAGTTGAAACAATTTATTCTTATTCTATGTTTTACTATGGAATTGTTGATACAGGATACAGACACCGATGTGAGATGTTGGCGTTTTTTTCTGATATTTTGAACAACTTAAAAAACAAAGGAGATGGATATAGCAAAACGAAGAGTTTTAAGTGAAAAAATTCAGTATCAAAGATCACCAGCAATAGGGAAAAACACTATATATAATGTTACCTTTTTGACCACCGTGATGTTTAAAAGGTATAAGTCAGTCAGCTACAGTCTTGTGTTCAGATACCTTTACTACATGGTCAAATAAGATTCAGTAGATATTAGGATGCTTAGCCCACAATAAAACAGAATTTAACAATAATATTCTTGCTTTCTTAAGGAATTCAAAGGATCCTTGACAATAATGGTAACAAACGCAGCACAGCCACAGCCCTGATCACCAGATGCAGATGCTATTGCAATGAGCTCTTTGGTTAACATTTTCAAAGCAGTCTAAGGGATTTAAGCATATCTCCTGTTAAAATTAAATGGAAATATGAATCTAAATCCTTAGTCTGCCTTGAAAAGCTGCATGTATGTAAAAGTGTCTGTTCAAAAACATGGATTATAATCACACATAGGTAACGTGTTTTGTTATTCTCTTTTACCAGCTTTTTGAGGAAAATAGTCATGTTGTCATGTTGGACTTCTGAGGCCCCTTCCAACCCTAATAATCTATTATTCTATGTAATCAGTCACTGTACTATATATCAGCACAATGACACCAGTCTTGCTTAAATTTTTTCTGCCTACAAAATCAATATGCTTAGGTCAAGCTACCTTGGAGTCTGACTATAGTAGAAATGAAAAGCAGAATAACTGAGGTAGGCCTAAGAGTAACACTTTCAAAGCATCATGTATAAATTGATATTGTTATGAAAACAGAATTATGCAAAGGGGTCCCAATGCACTGGATGAGCTGCCTTTTTGTATTTTATAAATAAATATGAGAACCGGCAGCAATGCCTAAAGTTAAGGATCGACTAGAACCTTTCATTATAAGACCATGTTTTCAATTGCTTATAATTTTGCCAAACTGTTCAGGCTGAAATTTTCCATGTTGGGTGTCTGACTAAGGCTGATTTTTATTGTATGGAAGTTTCAGCAAAAAGGGTTTAGCTATTTTTGAGAATGAGAAGAAAATTTTATTTTGTCCTTATTAAATTCTTACAACTATTTATTTGAGAAGCTCTATTGCCTCCATGTTTTGGAGCAGGACTTGAAATTTGGCATATGTATATAATGTAAAGTGGGATTTTCTAAATTGCTAAGGAGATTTGTCACCTTACACACTTGAAAACCCTTGTGTACTCCTGAAAATCCCATCCACAATGTTTTAAATATTAAATATTATATATTTTATTTTACATATGCAGATGTACATGTGAGTGTGTTGGTTTTAATGCTGGCATTGTAGTTTCTTGCATTGTGTAGTCTCCTGCAATATTACGTAGTCACCTGCAATGTAGTGTAACAAAGGTGTTATGCTGATCTGACCATCTGTTTATCTTCACTGAAGCACTACTCTCAGTCAGCTGCTGTTTCTGTTCTTGTTGTAAAGTGTTTTGAGATACTTTACCTATAAACTTTGCCATAACACTAAATTCTGCTCTGTTTTCCATTGCAGAGTTCCCGAGCGTACTCCTCTGCATCACATGCAGAAGCAAGAGGGAGCAGAGGCATTGGTCTGGGCTGGAAGATTATCTGGAAGATCATAGTCAAAGTAACAGATAACATTGCCATAATGTGTAGGCAATAAAATGGCCTTGCTAATACTGTTCTTCAGTTTCTATGTTCTTGGAAGCTGTTGCAAACTTAGCGCTTTGTGAAGGGTGACTTGACTTAGCCTTGCTGGTGGAAGTTCTCAAGTTATCCAAAGAACTGGTTTAATTCAATCTTTTGGCTTGCTGCCTGGCTAATGTGCCATATTCCTGACCTGATGCAACAATTTTTGGGGCCTGAGTTCTTCAGTCTCCCCAATCCTTGTGCTCTCAATTTAGAGAGACAAGGAAATCAGTTTTGACTGGAGATTTTGAAATATATATTTTTTCAATAGGGAATTCGATTTAGATCATCAAATAATTTCATAAAAGTCATGGGCATTAGAGTTGTTAGACTATTTTAAATGAAAATCTTTTTCATTAAGAGATGGTCTTTTATATGGAAATTTTTAAAACATTGCATTTTTTCATTTTTGTCCCCCACAAAACTAGAAAAATGTGTTTTTTTTTCTTTTTTGGTTTAGCTTTCATTCTCCACTTCCCATTCAGTAGCAAAATGGAAAAAGGTAAGTAGGGGGAAGACAGAGGAGGAACCAAAATCTCAACATTTCAACCCCAAAATTTTCAATAAAAATGTTTGACAAAATTTCAAAGAGATGAAAAATCATTCTTTTTCAAAAACTCATGTAACAAAAATAATTCCTATTCTTTCACAAAACTCTTGGTCATTTTTCAACCAGCTCTACTAGACAACAATCAAATGGCATGTAACTTTTGTCTCTACCAATATTGGCCATTATTTGAACTAGTGGTTTAGATGTGAAAGGTTCGTTGGTCTTTCACTATTGTTTGTTACCATCTCCTGAGCCATCTAGTCCTAGTAGGAAACTGTGTGTTTGAGTTACTTTTCAGACACAGGAAGAGTGAATATCTGGAAAAAATGTGTTGTTTCTCCTCCTCCCAACCCCTCAAATGGTGTATGCTGCTAGATTTTGCCAGGCTGACATGGAGAATAACTTGCTACAGAAAAGACACCAGCTTCAAAGTAAATCAGGATGACTTATAATCCTCTGATTTAGCATTGGTGCTATAGGATAGTCTTTCATGTTCTGTAGATAGAGGAAGAAAAGATACTGCAGATAGGCTTGAGAAAAGCAGTGTTATAGCCCTCTTTTTCCTTACTAGCATTGTTCACAAAGTCTGATCAGTGGTTAGTCAAAAATAATTTGGATTGAATTGGACCAGTTGCTGACACACACCCCTTAATCTTTATGGTAGGTACATGTGGAATAATTTGGGGGTGGAGATGGGATACAGAGGCAAAATGTGTCAACTTCTTTGAACTTCCACCTGTAGAAGCTTGATCTGTGATCATGCATAATTAGCTGTGAGCTTTTGCACCTGGAGGGCCATGGGTCTTTGAAGCATTAAGGACCCTGTATAATATATGAAGCAATGAAACAATACATAACGTGATGAAATTGGAACCACAACATGAAAGGCAGTGATTGTCATAAACAGATAGCTAAGGTTTCTTTTACCTGTAAAGGGTTAACAAAGGAACCAAACACCTGACCAGAGAACCAATCAGGAAACCAGATTTTTCAAAGTGAGGGAAGGAACTTCTGGGTGTGTTTTGTCTTTGTTCTGGCTGTTTGTTTCTCTTGGCTATGAGGGAAGAGCTTTTTTTTTTTTTCTATCTCCAAGTTTCTTTCTACCGTTCTGTTCCCAAATTGTGAGTACAAAAGGAAAAGCAATAGGTTTATATTGTATTTTGTATTTACATGTGTGGAGTTGCTGGAATGTTTAAATTGGATATCTTTTTGAATAAGGCTGATTATTCATATTTTCTTTTAAGCAATAGCCCTGTGTTATGTCATCTTGATGCAGTGATCATGTCATGTGTTTTTTCTTTCTTTTTTATATAATGCTTTCTTTTTAAAACTTGTTGGATTTTCTTTTCCTAGTTAAGGCAAGGGGATAGGAATCTCTGTGCCAGGAGTACTGTCTCTCTCAGGGAAAGACTGGGAGGGGGGAGAAGAAGGAGGGGGGAAGGTAAATCGTCCTCTCTGTTTTGTGTTTCAAGGGATTGAAGCAGGGAAATCTCCTAGTATCCCCAGGGCGGGAAAATCTGGGAGGAAGTAAAGAGCAGGAAGGGAAGTGGGTTATTTCCCTTTGTTGGAGGCTCAGGGCATCTGAGTCTTGGGGGTCCCCCAGGGAAAGGTTTGGGGAGACCAGAGAGTTTATCAGGTACTCAGAATCCTGATTGGTGGCAGCGAGATAAGATCCAAGCTGGTAATTAAGCTTGGAGGTTCATGCTAAGCACACAGATTTTGGACGCTAAGGTCCAGATTTGGGACAGAGGCTTATTACAGTGATACATTACTAAGAGCGACCCTGTAAACAGTCCCCAAGTGCTGGGAGCTTCCAGCACAGGGAGCTACACCCCTCATTGAGGTGGGTTTTTTTTAGAGCTCTGGGAGAGCTCTCTCCCAGTGCTGTGCCGCAACCACACAAGGCACGTTAAAGCACTGCCACTGCAACACTTTAGCGTTGCCAGTGTAGACTAGCCCTAAGCATAAGACAAGAGATGGATACAAACAGATGGGGGAGTACAGTGAAACAGACAACGCTGATCAGTATAAAATGCACACCAGCAGCCATTGTCACATTTTTTTTGTAAGTAGTGAAGATGGATTTGAAGGAGAGGGATGAAGTGGCTTTGGGAATGTTTATGCAAAGCTCCTTCCAAACACGAGGGGAGTGTTACGGAAGGCACAAAGATGCTTGTTTGAAAATTTAACAAGTGAGAAACAGAGGCTAACATTGTGGGCTGATTGGAGGCCAGGGTCAAGTTTTCAATACTGAATGAGAGATGATAGGTAGGGTGGGAATAGGCTGTGAAGGGTCTTGACATTGAAGGCAAGTTTGGTATACTAGAAAAGTGCAAGCCAGTGAAGGGCTTCAAAGAGAAGTGTGATGTGATCAAAGCAAGGGGCTAGGAAAATGATCTTTGTAGCACCATTCTAAACAGATATCCACGGGAAAAGATTGTATCTGTTGAGATTGGAGAAAAGGACATTGCAGTAATTTAAACATGAGATGATGGGAGTCTGGATGAGACTTCAGAGCTCTGTTTTAGCCCTATTATGAATTTAGTCAGGTCATTGGGGTTATGCTAATAACCTATATCAGTTTAAATTTATACCTTAGCTTATACCTGTATAACTTTCCTGTGTAGACAAGTCCCTTGAGTTTATTACCTTCTCCGTGGACAGTAAATCTCTCTCAGTACCTTGGGCAAGTAGTGCTGTGCCTCAAGGTCACAACAGAGATTAGGATTCCATTGTACTAGGGACTGTGAAAATGCACGGTAAGTCCTGGTCCACATTCAGTTTTTGTACTGATTTAACTACTTCAGATAGCAGTGTGATTTTTATTTTTTGAATAGAGAAATTAAAATGGTCTAGGTCTTAATATGGATGCCAGTAAGAGGATGCCTTTACACCTGTATAGCTTATTCCCTTAAATTCACAATTATAAACACAGAGATTAAAATTAGTCCCATTTTACATATGGGGAACAAAAACACAGAGACTTGCCCAAGGTCATGCAGGAAATCTGGGATTAAAGGCGCTCTGTAAATTCTATGCAATATTATTGATGTTTTATTAGTCCAGAGTTAAAGATCAAATTCAAATTTATTTTGGAGAGTCTGTTGAAGTATGAGCTTTGGTGATCTCCATCCACGTTCTTCCCCTCTCAGTATTACTGCCATTCAAGCCTTAAACGGATCAAGAAATCACTGGCGCACAAAGAAAGAAACCCAGTCTGAGAACGTTCCTGATACAAGTAGTCTGGCTTCAGTTTTTCAGCTTCTGCATATATTGATCAATGTGAACTTTTGCTGGTATGTTTTGCCCATTTGGTGCTACAGCTCTGCATGTGTGGAAGTTATGGGCCAGAGTCTCTGCTGTGATCCACCCCCTTTGAATATTGTGACAGTGCAATGAATCCCTAAAGCATCTAAGATTCCCCCCACGTGGGATAGTCTGCAGCTGTTGTAGGTGAACTCTACCACCTATGCCCATTGCCCCCAGTAAAGTACGTGAGGCGGGAATGCTTCTATACTTTAGCTATTCTCTGCTCATGTATTCATAAACTAGTATTAGACAGTTAGTCACCATCACTAGGTGCTATAGTGCTGGTCCAATATGCTAATATACCTTGGAAATGACAAACTGGTAAAGCCTAAGAGTGAAACCCTCTTTGATTTAAAATAAACTTATACTTTGGTCAGAGGAGATGACATAAGGAAGAAAAAGAAGCTTTTTTTGTGTACAACTGACTTTTAAAGACCCAAAATACTTTCAGGGAGGTGCATTAAGAAACACATAAATAGTTATGTTTATATGGCCTGATTCTGGTCTTGTTGGAATTAAAAATAGGGAACGATTGCCATTATCTTCAGAAGAAGCTGGATAAGCCTCATAGTGCCCTGATGGATCCGTATGCAACCATTTTACATTGCTACAGATGAAGTCTACGCTATCAAAAATGACTGACACCCTGTAAAGGTATTCAAATACACTGGTTATTCATTGAAACCTGCCTAAGTGATGATGCAGTGTTTCCAGAATGTACACATGCCCACAACCCATCTGACCTGGAAAACTCACTTCCTTGCAGCTTCAGATGCAGATACCTCTATTGCCTTTTCTCTAAACTCCTGACCACTGGACTTTTCATGGTTGTGGAATGGAGGGAAAGGTTTTATTATGGTGATTGGAATAGTGCTAAGGCTGGATCTGGTGCCCACTGAAATTAATGGAAAAACTTTTATTGACTTCAGTGAATGTGGACTGGGCTCCTAATAACAATGGAATGGACCTGAATCACTGGATATGCTCTATTTATAATTAAATGGTATCTCTCTCACTAAATATGTCCTGTCTGTCTGATTTCTTACTTTGCAACATTTTCCCATAGCAAGCCAGATACTCCGATCCAATTTTTCTGTTATACCAGATATGGAAATTCATCTGTGGGCAGGGGAAATGTCTGGCCAAATGAAGAAACATGTAACTATGGGTTAAATAGCTGTTAAGAGCATGAGTGCCTGACCAATGGTCCAGAAATCTTTCAGATGCTTGCACCTGATCCCCCATCTCCCGAATTTCATTATTTCTTGTGGCTTCCCCTGAAGGAATTAAATTTCCCTGGCACTGGGTCTTTTTACAGTGAGGACTCCTGAATTTGCCAGTTCTCTGAACGTGCAAGCACCTGCCACTGAGTTACTCAGGTTAAAGTAAATGAAGACAGGTAATTCAAAAAGTGTCCAGTCTGATTAGTAAAAAGCATGATAAGCATGAGGCATTTCACAGAAGAAAAAGTCCATGTAATTAATGCTTTAACGATTTACCAGACTCTTCATTATCAGAGTGTAATTATCTGGAGTGAGAGAAGTACAATATCACAGAGCCTGTTAAAGTGAGGCTTCCACTTTAAAAGGGCCCGGACTTTTTGTGGACAACTGTTCAGATAACTTAGGATTCATGTAGGTCTGGATCTTGAGAGGAGAGGAGCAGTGGGACTGGACTATGAAGGACAGGATGTGCTGAGCAACTTGCTGGATCTATCCCATAACAGATTTTTAAACCTTGCTGAATCCAGAAATATGTAAATCTATAGTCTTGCTATTAGAATTGTCAGTTGGTGATGGAAGATAATAAACACGTTGCTGCTGGTCTTCTATTTTTGGGTTTAAATGCAAGTTCTCACCTGTATTCATTCTCTTTTATATAAAAATTAGCCTGTATGTTCACTTGCATTTTCTCCAAATGTGGAATAACAAAATGTTGTTGTCCCACAGCCCAGGATGGGCAGAATTTTTTTTCAGACCAATGGTACGTTTAAGGTCTGACATCTTGCAACCTTGCAGAGCTAGAAATAGGAACTTTTTAAAATTGGAGAGAGGAATGTCCCAGGTTTGCTGCTGATGCTCATTTGAGTTGCCCACATAACTCACTCAAGTAATGTGAATAATATAGCCGCAATAAGATCTCACACTACTACCTACCCGTATATATATCTATGACTGTGTATGCGTATACATGTTTACTCTAATGAAGCAAATGTACATATGCACATGTAATCTTGTGCCTTCCACCATGTGGAAGTAAATATTCTTATAAAACTAAAAATTTTTAAAAATATTCCTGTAAGTCATCCCTAGAAAACTCCCCTTAAATGCAATATGAAGATTGAGCAACCAAGCACCTACAAGATAACAAATTCTAAAGTGTAGTGTTAACCTAGTCAGGTTGAACATCTTTTATATATCGTTACATAAAGTTAATAACAAATTATATTAACTCTAATTTTAACTAAGGAAATGGCAAAATATGCACATGATTCTAACTTAAAAACCCTACACTGTCAGAATTTACTGTGGTGTTTGAAATGATTTCTCATCCCAAACATTGCATTGAAGACAACTTTTGGCCTTTAGCTGAAAAGTAGAAAAAAGAGAAAACATAAATGAGTGTAGATTCATTAACTCAGGCTGCTTTCTCTGAACCTGCTGAATAGCTCTGTTCTGCAGAGGTGCCAAAAAAGAGTAGAGGAGAAAAAAAACAGAAACCCATTTGATTTTTTTGAGACTTCAACAGTTTTTCTTTTTCAGTGAGAACTATAAAACAAAGCCAAGATTTAAGTTTCTAACATTAGTCAATCTTGTGTTTTATGTGGGTTGCAAAATGTCAGCTGGCAGTTGCATGAAAAGTGGGTAAATGGGATGGTGGCAGGGAATTATGTATCTGGTGTGATGTGTTTTCCTGCTCACATACCACTCAACAAGCCCAACCAATTTTACTCAAGCTTTCCAAGCACCCATCCACACCACAAACAACACCACAACTTTTAAGCTAAGATCAATAATGGAAAAGTTCAACCAGAATCAGGAAGTTAGGGGAAGTGAGACAGAGATGTTTGGCTTGGAAACCACAATTCACTTTATTATAAATATCTGTGTGTTTTTAGGTGTGTTTGAGTAGTGGTGGACAGATTTAGATGTAGGTACATATATTTTAAAATGAAATATCAGCTTTCTTCTTGTGCAGATGAGGCATGCCAATATCCATATAAACTCACATATATCTGTTCTGGGGGTGGGGAGGTTATCTAGTGATGTTTTTAATTAATATATATATATATGTATATAATTGTCATATACACATTTACACATATTCATAATCTTTCCTCTTTGTTTTCTCCCTTCTCCTAGCCAAACTATCGCAAGGACGTGGACAGCTTCTCTGCAGAGGTGTGTGTGTGTGTGAGAGAGAGAGAGTGAGAGAACCTCCTCATGCGGTTTCATTATCTGAAAGGGTAAGCTTACATTTCCAAAGGATCCCTGCTTTTTGTATTTATTTGCTTATCTATGAGGAGGGAGCAGAGGGAAGCGAAGCGATCGAGGACAAGATCAATTACTATTTTTCATCTTTGACAAAGTAATTAAGACTGTAGTGACTTGTTAATTCAATCTGAATGTCTGCTGCAGTGATGGATGCGGATTTACAGGCAGTTCTGCTTCAGTGTAGGGAGGCGATTATCACTCCAAGCAGGCGGCCTGAACGGGGAATAGCTCCAGGAGGACGTGTTTTCTTTTTTAAAAAGACTGTGGGTGCTGAGTGGCACAGCGAGCGAGTGAGGGGCCAGTACACACAGGTCTATGCACACGGCGAGCTATGCAGCACATGCCGATCTGTGCACCAGCCGCATACGTCCCCCTCCAACACCCACAAAGCAGAGGGAGTTTAAAGCACCCAGAGGACCACAGGGAAACGGATCCATTCACCCCTTATGTGGCCAGGGAGTTCATAGCTCAGCGCGTAGGGCAGAAATTGGTTGACATGCAGGGTTTCCCAGCTCCGCTCTCCTGTTTCTGGGCACCCGGTGTTCAGCAGGATGGCGGAGGGGTGGGGCTACCTTACTCCTTTGGCGTGTGTTTGATGGATTCGGTGCAATGCTTAAGAGAGGGAGGAAACACACTCTGCGCTTAAAACTTTAAACGGCCCAACTTGAACCGCATTATTCTGAGTCATGGGTGCGCTAGTCCCTAAATCTCCCCACTCGGCCTCCATGTCAGGCTGCGGTCCTTAGGGGGACACTGCACAGTAAGGCGGAATCGCTGCACGTCCGATCTGGTGTTATAACAGCTCTCACCAGCCTGTACAGAGGAGACTTGGGCGGGGGGGTAACCCAAGGAAACGGGCCATGCACTTACCCTTCCTGCTCCCCGAAAAAAGCCGAGGATGTTGTTAAAGGGTAACTGATGAGGAGGGGAATGGACGTGGCGAGGGGAGCTTTAGTGCTCACGAGTTCTAGCTATTTTTAACCCAAACGAGACTAATACGTAAATGCTGATCCTTGGTGCCCACTCGTGTCAAGATGACCCGGTAGTCGCGCACTCGCCCAGCTCAGCAACATTTGTAAAATTCTGCGCTAGAGACTTTCTACCCAACCTTAACTCTTCCTGTCCCAGAAACTAGTAGGAAATTCATGTTCATGGTGGGTTGTGGAAGTTGACATAGAAGAAAAAACAGGCACATGACACAAACTCAACTAAACAAGCATAGACTTATGCCCAGGACCCAGGCTCTACTGATTTGTCTTTATTATAGGCAGTGTTTTGCATTCATTGAGTTTACTGAAAGCCGCAGCACAGAAATTAGAGTGCGTCTTTTAGCTTAAACTAAAGCCCACTTCGAGTCAGCCTTTTGGATCTGTGTGCAGGGAAAGAAAATTCCAATTAATTAGGATTCTGAGCGCGTTTTATTTTTAGGGGCTCTAATTGGGTTTGCGAGGAAAGTCAGTAACTGATATTTTGAGGAAAAGGAAAAGTTGTATGAAGAACTCAAAGGGGTATTTCTTTTCGGGTATTCCCCCCTTATTTTTCATTTTGTAACTATCACACAGATAGAAGTAAGTAATTAATAGTGTATTAGAACCTTCCTGGCTGTGGAAATTCCTTGTTCTCTATAATGTCTGCAAAATACTCTTTTTTTCCTAACAACTTTCTGAATGGAACTAGTTTTCTTCCTGCGTCTTGTTTTCGTGTAACCGTCCGAGATGTCAAACGTTTAGTTAGCACTTCACAGCTGATGAAATAGACAAGATTAAGAATATTTCAGAAATTGGAATTCACCATTCAAATCCTGCCCTTTTAAAAAGCAAACTAAATCAAGCCTGTTCCTGGAAATCCATGGGTATCTGGAAAGGGCACTCAATTTTCTCTCACCAAAAATACTCCTTGGATAGCTGGCTTGTCGCTTTTAATTTAGTCTTTGAATGTAAAGGTATTACTATAATCTGAGGGGAAAGGTAACTGAACTGACGACCATCATTAGTTCCCCGCCCCTGAACAGGCTGTTCTGCAGTTAAATATATATGCTGGTAAAGAAATACTGAAAATATCACAGAAAGCTGCTGATGTACTGCTAAAAATAAAATAAAAGTAGGTTCTACCCACACTTCCCACTATTTTCGAATAAATATAACTGGGGCGATGTTAAGTAAGGATATTTAAAAATTAAGTATGTATTTTGAGTTTCAATATGTTTTAAATAAGAGCAGAAGGAAGACTAAGCCTCCGCTTTACAATTCTGAGTGTTTAATCTGAAAGTTTTGGAATGTGATACAAATTTCCAAGAAAAATGACATTTTCTGTTCTTAGTTGCTAGCCCCAACCTCCCTCACCTTGTGGTGCTTTTTATATATTAGTCCTGCAGATGAATTTCTGCCTATGGCTGCAGTGAGAAGGTGTAATTCAAAGACCCGTGTTGAGTTATGATTGTGATGGGCAGTCCTTGCAGCTACATGTGTAGTGCTGGGCTGCTGCCTGAGACTCCTGGGCAGGGGAGCAGAGCTCTTAAATCACCCGGCTAGGAACTAAGACTAATTAGGCACAAGACAGTAGGTAGTTTGGAAATAATGTGTGTTAAGGATTAGTTTTTCTATTGAAATCCGGGTTAGTCTTCTATAAGAGAAGGGGTATAGCAGTAGATTTAAAAAAATATTTTAATTTAAAGTTATATTTGCTCCCGATTAATAACAGCCGTACATTTCGGATTGACCACACATGGATATAACATAATGTGTGGAGGGGTTGTGAAGAAACAGAGGGCATATACTTTCAAATGCAAAGACAGAGAGAGTGTTGTTTAAGGCACATCGAGATTTGTCAAAAGAAGATGTTATGATTCTTTACTTTCAAAGCAATGACACCTTGTGTTCAACTGCATTAAGCAGGCTTCCATAGCACCCATTTACGAGTGATTACTAAATGCATCGATGGATTCCTTCACTGGAAAATCAATTCTATCGCCAACTTAATATCTTGACTTCTAAAGAGTTTTCGTCTTGCTTGTAAAGGATAACATCTAAAACTGCACTGAACGTTGTATTCCCTCCCCCGCCCAACTGCAGTGAAGAGGGTCTTGATGAAAAGAAATATT
Organism: Chelonoidis abingdonii; assembly: GCF_003597395.2. Classification (NCBI taxonomy): domain Eukaryota; kingdom Metazoa; phylum Chordata; order Testudines; family Testudinidae; genus Chelonoidis; species Chelonoidis abingdonii. Next base: position 65,760,892 of record NC_133772.1, on the reverse strand, counting down.
TCTTTACTGAGATGATAAACTTTGTGGGGTGATTCCGCTTCGATTGTTTAGGCAGGGCTTCCCCCCTGGAGGTGCAGTAATAATAAACACGTTAAAATATTATTGTCTAACGGTGTAGAATTAGGTGGAGGAAGAAGCCACTCTAAATATTATAAGATTAACAAGGTTTTATCGTTGGAATCATTGTCAGATGCAGAGATCCAAGGACAAGCAATATCGAATGTTGAATCAAAAACAATAACAAGGGAGAGAGAGAGAGAGATGAAAGTCTTCTCCTCTTGGCTCTTCTCCTTTGGGTGCAATAGGACGTGTTTCTCACATGTTCCTCCTGATTACCAGCAAGAAAGTTCTGCTTTTGCCAGTGCTCTTGCGGGGTTTGGTTTAGTAGTCAGTCCCATATGAATCACACTGAACACGCAATCCCACTCCTACCTGACTGACAGCTAGCCGGCGCTCTGGCTTCTTCTTGTCCCTTTAAAATCTGAATCCAAGGGTAATGATTTATCAGACTCTTATTATCAAGAAAATGTCAAACGAAGGGCAGCTTGTTCTGCACTGACGCAAACCCAATCTTTCCCAAGGAGCTATAGAAAGCTTTGCTCTTGGCTGAGCAAAATTCAGTTTATCAATCGCCTGTACTGCTGTTTTTACCTTCACCCGTTCAATCTATTGCTATTTAAGACACGGTAAGTGCTTGTTTTCCCGTCTTTGAGATGTGGTTAAGGTGGAGGGAGAGTTTTTCTTTAGAATTTACTTTGGCTATACTCTATGTAGTTTCTATTTGTTAATTTCACGTATTACTTCATGTAGAGAGTAACAGTCATGCAAAGTATCACAGAGGTAGCCCTGTTAGTCTGGATCTGTAAAAAGCGACAGAGTGTCCTGTGGCTCCTTAACAGACGTATTCTAGGTTGTGGGGTGAAGGAGCTGGTTTCAAATAGGAACTGTCCAGGGTGCTGAAAGGCTACTTTCCACTGTGGAAAAAACCTTTCTCAACCTATAATAATAGCCATCATAAGAGAAGAAAGAGAACGTATTCAGAAACGTATGTACTTCGGACCTCAGAACATCGCTATCGAGTTCTATGCAGACGTTTCATTAGCTGACACTGGGTGGGTTTGGAGATTGTTAAAGATAAGAAGGATATATGCGAAGAAAACTGCATTGGGCAATTTTCTTCCTTTGAGACGTGACAGTGTAAAACAAAGAAGGGCACACATTTTTAACAAGAAATTGTTAAATAGTGAGATTTAGCAGCCTGTTTGTTTGTAACTAATAATATTTAACTAATCAGGCTATCTGCTGTTTTCGAAAATTTTAGATCTTTAAAACGAGCCGTGATTTCGAAAGCTTATTTTAGAATAATAATCCAGCATTTGTTTTGGTGTAGAATATCCCTTCATCGTGTTGTCTTTTCCATATTTAGAATGAATCTCGTAACTTCATTGGGAATATCGGGAATGCTAACCAACATTATACCAGCTATTTCGTTTGGTTGCAGCATCTCTAGCTGCCTACAGGGCAGCTTGTTTATTGCCTATAAAAAGCCAGTGTGCATTGTTGAATGACAGAAAGGAAATGGGGCGTAAAATTAAAGAAGCTTTCTGCAACGGTGATAGGGAAAGGGAGCATTCTACAGTCGTGATGTGAAATCCAACAAGGTTTGGAGGTGCAGGGCTGTAGAAACATTGTCTAGAATTATAGGTTTGCAGTCTCCCGGTTAGCTTCTCAGAATATTAGCGTGTAATGTGATAAGGCTACCGAAGAGAGCCATGTAGACTGAGAATACTGCAAAACCTTCCTAACCACGGTTAGCAGCAAAATTGCATCGCAGTTTTATGCACAGTGCTTATTTGTGAACTATCGAAAAACAAAATCTTAACGCTTTTTTCGGTGTAAAGTATGTGATGTCATTTTAGGATTACACCAGTCAAACGGATATGAACAAGAAGGTTGTCAACAGCCCTGAAACAGTTGCCCGTGGACAAATTGAAGGTACGGGAGTTATAGGAACCAGCCCTGAAAATGAACAGCAGAACCTACCTTCAAAAGCCCCGTCCCAGTTGGCGAAAGTCTCCAGATCTCTCTCCAGCGACAACAAAATCTCTCTATCTGAAGAAGCCAAACCGAACGATTTGGAGAGGACCAAAACTGGGATCTGCAAGCTCAGCAGCACCCCAGTCCAAGCCAACTCCACTACCCGAAAAGATTCTGTAGAAACCTTTCCGCTAAAGAACATCCCCAGCGCAGGAAACCAAGAGCAAGTCAGTATTCTCCACTGCAAAATCCCCGCTTTGCAAAGCACAGACGGTGAAGCTAATCAAAGTCTTGGTAAGAGCACATTGGAGCAAAACAATGCCAACAGCGGTTGGGTGACCATGAGCCAGAGCACCGTGGTTTTGGGCACAGATGGGAACACTTCTGTTCTGCCTGGCAGTGTTAACGGGGTAAGTTATTTCTCTGTCGCTTTCCTCTCCTCTAAGTGAACCGGGTAGATCACATGTGTTTTGACACCATTGAGCAAAGCTCGTTAAAGTACATATGTATTTGGATTCCAAGTTCTAAATGCCTAACACAAAAAAGGTGATTTGGGCACAGTCCAAGGGGGGCAATTACTGATAATCTCTCCCTCTCAAAAGGACCCTCTTATAGAAAGAAAATGGTGTGACTGAAATTATGCAACGGGAGTTTCTTTGCTGCTGATTAATAATAATTTGTTAACAATAGGAAAATGGATGATCTATAGTTCCAAGCGAATTCAAAGGCGCGTACTGAGTGGTGCCTGCCCCTAAAGCTCAGCTGCAATGGGGTAGTTCTCTTAAAATAGGCGATAAAAACCATCAGAATTTGCCCAGAACGAAATAAGGGAGCTCAGAATACTTGTGGTTGAATTCAGTTGCACATGGTCTCCTTCATGATAGGAAGAAAAGTTTGTTTACTTAGTTTTTTTCAGGTCAACGCTCCCTTTCTGGTATCAAATACCAAGAGATTGCCCTGCCGTTCACTGGCCCCGTTTATAAAGGCTTTGCATTGCGCTAACACCTCTGCGGATGTTACTGCCTGTAACGCATTGGAAACTGTAACCAAAAACAAGAACAAAATCAGCCAGCCATTGCACAAACCCTACCAAACCCTGTCCCTGACCAGCGACCGGGCTGGGATTGGTGATCAATCACTCCCTCTCAGACAGCTCGCTTGTTATTTAGGGTCAGTGAGCTGCTCCTAGGCATTGCTGAACGATGTGAAAATGTGGCTAACGCTCACCTCACACTCTCCCCTAGCAGGGGCTTCTCCCAGTGGAATATAATCCGGGAGACAGCCTTACTCTGGGCTGCAGAGCTCTTTGCTATTACCAATGCGATGGGAACGGCGCTGCGCTTTCTCTTCCACATGGACTGGGGACATTCGTATTCAAGAGAAAGAGGCGACCCGGGATCATTCAACAAAGATCTTTGCTGGGGTGGGGTGGAGCGGGAGAGAGCGAGATGGTCTAGCTTTATACCAGACTAAAGGATGTTTCCATGATGCCAAACTGTGGAGGAGTTCTACTGACTCTACTGGTGCTCAGGATCTGGCTCCTGAGGACCAATCAGTTCTGTCTCACTGGGGGGATCGTTCTCCTCAGAGCAGCACGATCCGCAGAAGAGCAAAGCAGCTCAGGTATACGCCAAATATATCTCACCTGGGTTAGATTTTTTCCCCCAGAAAGAATCGCAACAGAAACCAGTTCTCTGCCCATCGGTCAGGAGCTGGAATAAAAATTCAGAGCCCTGGAATTTAAATATCAGATACACCAGGAGAAAATTCATGGCTGTTCATTGAACTCACATGGAAGGATTAAGAAGCACTGGGCCGAATAGTTCTCGCTATCAGTAACCCCTCTCCAATTTGAAACAATGCCTAAACTGAGGTCCTCTGTCGCTTCCACTGAAGTCAATGACAAAAATCCTCAGCAGGAGCCAGATTCAGAGCTAAGTGATTGTATCCAGTGAAACCGAGAGCGCACAGAACTATTGGTGTAGATTGCATGGGGAGGTAGGAGGGTGAAGACGGGGAGTCTGCTTGTTATATATAGTAATATCTCTTTGTATTGGATATATTCTCCCTCTCACCTCCCCGGAGCAGCTGGTCTGTAATAACGTCTTCTTGCGGCGCCAGGTAATTGCAGAACTGAGAGTTTTGTTTGATCTGAAAACAGCCACGTTGACAATGTGTTTTTCCCCTCCACCCTTCAGGAGGACGATAAAGGGGATGAAAATAAAGCCCGAGGGAACTGGTCTAGCAAGATGGACTTCATTCTCTCCATGGTGGGTTATGCAGTGGGGCTGGGCAATGTCTGGAGGTTCCCGTACCTGGCCTTTAAGAATGGGGGAGGTATGGCTTTTCCTGTCTTTATACACCCTGCTGCTCTTCAAGCAATACTGAGCCAGCAAATAACTTGTAGGGGAGGGGGAGGGAAGGGGACTGGGGAGAGAGGAAAGTGCCTGGGAAAAGACCTCCCCCCAACACCCGCTCTTCAAAACATATCAACGAATATCCTGTGTCAATCAAAGATTTAGGGCTAGATCAAACCATCATTTTTTAAAAGCTAAAATTCACATTGACATCAATGGTCCTTAGAAAATAGCATGTTCTGAGCTTTTTTTTTTTTTTTTAAGGGAGATCCTTTCCTGCTTAATACTGGCCAGAGAGAGAGAGAGAGGAAATGAACAAACACACTGATAAACTTTGAGCACTGGTTTTCACTTGATTAAGAACGTTCCAGCCAAAGTATAAATTAAAATAAAAGCGTGAATTTAAATTCAATCGCACAGAAGCGGTTCTAATCCAAATACTTGGCTTTGGAAAGCGAAGGAAAAATAGGAGAACCCAAAATAAGGGGAAATCTCTGCAAAATCTGAATCAAAATCAATCCTCAATAATATTTTAGGTCGAACTGCTCATTTATTTTAAACCCCATTTCACTATCTCAGAAACAGTACATTTTAAAAAGTCTGAATAATGTTAAACAAAGTAACGTATACATATAATAAATGTGCTGAAAAAGCAGTGTGCAGTTGTGCTGCTTAAACCGTTTTATTATAGAAAACGCAGTTTGACTTGAAAACTTCTAATCAGATTTAAATAGCCTTTTCTGTTGAGTCCAACAAAGTCTTACAGACAACGAGCGGGCTTTTTTTTTTTTTTTTTTTTTTTGTGAAACGGTTGCGGTAATCAAGCAACTCTTACCACTGTCATATGCTAAAATATAGTAAACACGCCTGTAATTGTTTAAAATACCAGATAGACTAAAAATCCTTCAGTTTGTAAGAAGTGGCTCATTCACGTATTTTTGCCAAACAATGACTTACTGAACTCCGTTATATAAGAGCTTTTGCAGCGAAATTCCTTTATTCATTTTATAAAAGGAAATGTAGAACTTTCACTTAAATCCTTTATACATCGGAGCTCAGTAGGTCATTCTTTGGCACAAATAAGCGTATATAAAATATAAGATAGGTTTTATTCCGCCCCCACCCTTTTAAAAATATCACATTTTCCACACACATTGTAGCTTACTGTAAATATGAAAAATCAAGGATTGTACTGAATTTGGATGCAAACACGCGTAGCTTATGACACTCAGAATCTAGGTCTTCATTTTTTGCGCTCAAGCCGATACAGCATTTTGCAACGGAATGTGTATGTGCCTGCGCACATATTCTCTGCGTGTATCAAAGTGATTCTTCCGCTTTAAGAGCAGTTTTTCGGCAGTAGTAAGACTAAACTCTCTGAAAGAGATCCCAATAGTTTAAATCCTTGATTTGGAAATAAACTCCAGGAATGCAACGAATATATATTTAAACAAACTTTTATGATCACCAAAGTGGTAGCCAAGATTAATTAAGTGACTTTTCCAAAGAAGCACATTTATTGCCTCGAAATCTGGCTCACCTGCCCTCGCAGTAATTAATAACTGGCTACAGAGGTTCTGTTGGGAAGTCTTGTATGTACTACATATGATGACTCTTCCTAAGCCTTTCTAGGGTTTACTGGCGTTAACCAATTTCCTGTTGAATACAATTGTGTTATAGAAAGATTAAAAGAAAAAAATACAGACAACATTGGAGGGGGACAGTGACTGGCACTCTCATTGTTAACCCTTCTGGGCAAGCTGTTACATGCGTCTCAGGACGTAGGTATTCACCCAGGAAAGCTTATGCTCCAATACATCTGGCTAGTCTATAAGGTACCCTGGACTTTTGGTTGCTTGTTACAGAAGAGCATGCTTGCTCATCTCAGCCTGGATTTAGATCCCTACTGTTGTTCTAATATACCAGAATCTCGGCATGATGAGTGTAAAGTTGTCTTTTTCCCCACATTGATCACTCCAGCTGGTTGCACCAATGACTCTTGCCCTCACCAGGGGCGGCTCTAGCCATTATATCGCCCCAAGCACAACGGCGGGTGCCTGCGGGAGGTCCACCGGAACCGCCTGCGGCCCCCAAGCACGCGCTTGGCGTGCTGGGGTCTGGAGCCGCCCTTGGCCCTCAAGCTCACCGGAGACTGGTTACCTTCAAACACAGACAAGAAAGCAAGTTGCAGTTGATGATGAGGGGAATTGACGCTAATTAATTAAATCAGGGTTACCACCTGCAGCGAGACTAGTATTCATTTCCAGACAAAATAAGAACCCCTGGAATGTGGAAAGTAAAGAAATAAAATCTCCCGGAGAATGAATAAGGACTGATTCATGTAATTAGAACAGGACTTTTCTCAAGACACAGTACTAGCCCTTCTTAATGAGTTAGTCAAATGCATGGCAGTGAGCAGTATGTTTAAGATTAATTTACTGAAACAAAACGCCCTACAGTGTCCCTTCTAAACAGATTAGAGTGTGCGGTGTTCCCACTGCAGCAGCCTTTTTCATCCGCTAATACGCTAGTGGAGCATGTTCTTTTAAGGTTCCTAAATACCAGGAATCTTTGTTAACTTGATTGGTGTTTGATGCTGAGAATTACGCAGCTTGAGCATTTTCCCACTGCAGTTCAGATCTTTCTTCTTTTTCCCCAAGGTGCATTTCTCATCCCTTACTTGATGATGCTGGCACTAGCTGGAATACCCATTTTCTTCCTGGAAGTTTCACTGGGGCAGTTTGCTAGTCAGGGACCTGTGTCTGTCTGGAAAGCCATCCCAGCCTTACAAGGTGAGCATCAGCCTCCCCTTCATGTTTAAGTGAATGTTTGTAGAGCAGTGTGAGTTGCCTCAAGCTTTAACAGATATTTGTAAAGGATTTTATTTGTCATGGCATCGTCACTTGAACCATGCATTGCAGTCTTCATTTGACCTTGGAATGTTATTGCAAAAGGGAATGTTAATTTAACTTGTCCTCTTTTCTTAGGAAATCCAAATAATATTTTGTGTTAATTTCACAATGATATCATTATTTTATATAACAGAACTTTAAAAAAATATATACTGATCTGTATTCAATAAGTGACTTGCATAGCCTATGCTGGGGTATTGTTGCTGGGCCTTCAGGGAAATGGATTTTGTATGTGCAACAGCTGAAAAATGTCTTTCTGCCAATGATATGGTCAGGTTTGGATATTTTACAATCCATTGATAGTATAGGTTTGTAATCAGGAATATGTGCGATTGTATTAACCTTTCGTCTCCTTTCTTTTTCAGGCTGTGGCATTGCTATGCTGATCATCTCTGTTCTAATAGCCATATACTATAATATTATTATGTGCTACACACTTTTCTACCTTTTTGCATCCTTTGTCCGTGTATTACCCTGGGCTTCCTGCACCAATCCTTGGAATACACCAGACTGCAAAGATAAAAGAAAACTTTTATTAGGTAAGTTGTGACACACTTTTTAAAAATTTTATTTTAAAGGACGTTCCTTACAAGTTGGGTCAGAGGAGATATTGTACCTATGACTCTTTATTAGGAACTCACACTGCAGTCCTTATTTCGACAACAATCCCACTTAAGTCAGATCCTGAATGTCATTGGCAGCGTCATTTGATGCAGTTGGTTTGAAGTGATCTGTATAATCATGCACTCTTCTCTTATATCCATTGGTTGGATTTTGTTTGTTTGTTTTTTATTTTGGAAAGAAACCCATAATAAAGAAGGTCCAAAATGACCTTTTGGCCAAAATGGATTTTTGTCAATTTTTTTTTCAGTTCTTCCATGAAAAATTGGAAGCTGGAAACCAAAATATTATTGGTGAAAAGTTTTGATTTTCAGTAAAAGTTTTTGACTTTTTATGAAAACTTACAATTTTTACTGAAAGCCAAAGAATTTTACTGAAAACAGGTTTAGAAAACAGAAACAAACAAAATCTAAAAACTGAAAATTAGTGTGTGTGTGTGGGGGGAGGGAGTTTTACACTTCCCACAAAAATAAATGGCATTTTTTTTTATCAGCTCTTTTTGACAGTAATATGGTACTTGCAAGTTCCTTTTAGGTTCCTTCCGTCTGTGCTTCCAATGTGAGATGAATTTTAGTGCACTGAGACGAAGTGCTATGGCAGTCACCTGCTTGTGCCATGGAGCATTTCGATGAATCATTTATGATTAGGTATTATTTATTAAGTGCTGCTTATAAAATATCTTTAACAACAAATAATTTTTAAAATATGTTTTGGGAGGGTGGGGGATAGAAGACAAATGTCGTTTGTGTACTGTGATTCAGTGCTGACCAGCTCAGTTGAATCCATTTCATCCACAAAGTAGTCCCTTTGCTTTAATTTCTAACTCGTCAAGAATAAATCTTTCCCAAGTTTCCCTCCTGATCTGCTGGAGCAAAGCAGGCCAGAATCACGTTTCATTTTATGACTATGACCATTGTACAATCCACTAAAACTCTGCTGTGGCAGATTTAGGGCCCTGTCCAGATTTCATGTGAGTAAATGGAAAGGCTCCCATTGACTTCAATGGTTTCAGATCTGGCTTTTATAAAACTGATACATTCAATTTTTATATTGATTAATCTTTTTAATCAAACTTACTTTAACTGTATTTGCATCTCTATTGTGTTTGAGTCCTGAAAATATTCCAGCAAAGGAGTGTGCTAGCAAGAATGGTCACTTGCTTATTACTCAATAGTGGATTTTAAGTGGCTGTTTAAGGAAAGCCAGTTTCCAATTTATAACTGTAGTGTTCCGCCAGAGCACCTGATTCCAAGAGTTTCATTTGGACAGGGAAAGGAAACCTATTAAGCGGTTTGTGTATCCAATCTAAACTGCTTGCATTGCCAGTCTTGAGAGCTCACAATGCATTGTGCATGCACAAGCTACAGATTCAGAATTATTTACAGAAATTATTTATTATCTAATTTCAAATAACTAATACATTCAAGAAATCTGTGACCTGTTAGTGAATGATGCACAAACTGGATAGGGAGAAAAATTAATGGAATATGTTACACCTTATGATTTATTAGCTCAGCTTTACAGGACACAATGGAAACATAATAAGAAACAAAGACATTGCTTCTGAGGTTTAAACCCCATGTTGTACAGATATAGGGCTCTTAGGCACTGGGGTAACACAAATAATTTATAACTACTAAAACATCAAGTTAGGGAAATGTTAATAATTACTGATCATTCACCGGAGGTCTGAACTTTTAGGATTTGATCCTATACTGTTGATGTCAGTAGAAAAGGGTCCTTGGGGACCAATTTCAAATGGGAGCATAGGGACAAATTCAGCCCTGCTACAATCCCAATTGTTTCGATGGAGTTGAGTGATTACGCTAGGGTTGCATTTGATCCATAGTACAATCTGACTCACGCTTCTAATGTTCTGAAGTCTGTCTTTCACATCTGCCTGGGACCTCCAGATAAGCAGCCCAGCCCCCCTTTTCTTTTCAGGCACCTAGCAAAGACAGCTGTTGAACTGTGTGCTAATTCATAAAGCCAATGAATGATTTTCATATATTTGCTTGAAAATTTGTAAACATTGGCCTCTTTTAAAGGTGAAAATGTAAACCATTAAACTCCCTTAAAATATTTTATCCCTTCAGTGTCAAAGAAGCCTGAGAGAGTATAATCTGAATGCAGTGTTATGGATCCGATTCAGCAAAGCGCTTGAGCAATGTGCTTATCCTTAGGTATGAAATGCCCCATGGAAGACAGTGTGACTCCTCGAGTGCTTAAAGTTAAGCATGGTTCTAAACGGGTTGTTGAATATAAGGGCTTTGTCTTATAAAGATATAGCACAGGGATGATCAGATCTCATTTTAAGGATCCTCTATTTCTATCTGTAAAGTTGGGGAGTGCCATCTGCAGGTTTTCTTGTCGGTTTAATGTGGTCAGTTTCTCTAACACGTTTATCCTTCAACTTGCTCAGCAACTGAAAAGTTTTGTCTATCTTCAAAAATTAGTGTCAGGTCTTGAAAGGCCAGAGATTGGTCTCAGCTTTCTTCTACAGAAAAGCAAGCACGGTTACCACTGGACTTAATTAAATTGCTCTTATCTTTCCTGATTTCAAAAAAGTATGGTTTTAATTATGAATGTTTGTCCATGTAAATGTAATTTCATGTTAACATCTTCCAAGGTAATGTAATCCTTGTTTCTGTTGTACGTTCAGTTTTGATCAATAGCACTGCATGAGAAGACTTATTTATACATGATTGCAGGGGCTTATACTTGAAAGTACAATTGTGCCCTCTGCTGGTTTTAAGAGGATAGTGCAAGGAAACCGAAAGCTTTACAGAACTAAGCTACCAAATGTTAATGCCGTGCAGAGTTGCTGCAGTGCAGCAAAAGTGACCTTAGGTGTCACCCTATGAAACCACTTATCAGCTGGTTGCAGTTAGAAGTGTAGATTAATAGTTTCTGTTTGTAGCAGAGATTTCAAAGCCTCTTATTGTTCATTGTGCTATGGATCTCTAAGGCTTAGTCTCATTGGAAATGGGGAGAGATGTTTCTAATACATCTGTATAATTTATTCTGTGTGCATGACAGCAAGGTGTATGTGCACAGGTACACATGGGTTTACATTGGATTGGAAGGTTTTCTTTAAGTAGATATATTATTATAGTGTGTCCTGTATATTTGTGCACTTTGCATGCATAGACAGACACTATAATTAATATTCTATTTAAGGAAAACCTTCCAATCCAATCTAAAACCGTGTGCACCTGTACATATACCCCTTGCTCTCGCTTGTGGATGCAGGCGCACACACTCTCAGGGAATATATTTTACAGAAGTATTAGACTTGTCTCTTCTCATTGCCTTTGAGAATAAGCCTTAGAGAGCTATAGAACTATGATCACAAACAAGTAAGTAGCTTTGAAATTGGTGCTAGAAACAGAAAATATCAAATTATACATCTAACTGCAACAAGCTCGTAGTAGGTTTCATAGGGTGACACCTAAGGTCACTTTTGCTGGTCTCCATATATGCCTGCAGGTAGAGCTCAGGGGAATCATAGACTTGGTGATATCATTAGAGTCTGGGGGGAAAGGAGATGACAGCTCAACACATCCTTTTTTGCTTATTGCTTTGCAATGTGACAATATCCATTTCAGAGAAGTCTGGGCTTTCCTCTTATCAGAGAGCTTAGCTTGGCTGTGTCAGGCAATACAAATGGGAAGTGATGCCTTGCTGGCAATGCTTAAACACCTACGAAATATTTTTGTATTTCATGTTTCTTTTGTATGGTCTCAAATAATTATTAAAATTGCCAGTAATGATATCTTCAGGAAGGAGTTACCCTGAACAGAATCATTCTGTTTAGTGTAACTGAACATAGTGGTTTAGAATTATGTAAGTTCTGAGTTAGGAAGTTTTTGAGCTTCAGAAGATATAGATAAATATCAAGAGAGAGGGAGACTACGCTAGCCATCTGTTGGCAATGCAGCTTAGAAAATTTATAGTTCCTACTCAAATGAAATATCTTGAATTAACAAACTTGTTTGTTTTATGCTTGTTGGTGATCTTTGAGAACTTGGGCAAAGACCATCATTTCTGTAATCGCAGAGGGCTTCTGTTCAGGCTAAAGTAGACCCAGATCACACATGGATTCACATCTGTTTTGAAGACCTTTAAAGTCTGGGGATTTTCAGATCTGGAATTTATTGGAATGTTGTAAGGATAAGTATCAACGTAACACTTATATCTGAATCCAAACTCTCCCAAAATAGATCTTAGGGTTTGGTTTGGACCCATATGTGGCTAAGATTCAACCATATTACCTTATTTAACATTTACAGTGGTGTGTTTTGGAGTACAATTGTTTTTCATAGGTGAAATTTTTGTTGAATCTCTGTCTCTGTATTTACATCTGTTTAGTGGATGAGACTCCTGGGTTCTGTTTTCAGTGTTGCCTCAGTTTAATATTGTCCTTGGGTAAGTGAACTGGGGGTAAATTCTACATTATTTGCTCACCCATATCTCCCATTCACTCAAGTCCCTAAACCTCTCTGTGCCTTAGATTACCCATTGGTGAAAAAAAGGATAACAGTGCCAACTATCTGAGATGGGTATTGAGACTTAATAAAAATTATATTTATAAAATGAATTGAGATCCTTGGTTCCAAGGTGCTATAGAAACGTAACATATCACCATTAAATAGATCTATATTATACGTGTCTGTTCAGAGTTGTCCCCATCAGTCCCAAAAATGTTTAGTCCAGTACCTTATTTGTACCTTTTCTTAACAGATTCGTGCATCATTGATGACCACCCAAATATACAGATCAAGAACTCTACTTTCTGTATGAGTGCCTATCCAAACTTGACTATGGTTAACTTCACCAGCCAAGGAAACAAGACTTTTGTCAGTGGAAGTGAAGAGTACTTCAAGTAAGACCCCTATTTGATTAGAAAATGTCAGGTTACTTTTCTGCTAATGAAGTCTGGGGGTTAAATTGAGTGCATCACTTATGATTGGTTCCAGAAGACACGAACTACAGCATGTGAGAACTGTCCTTCAGGCATGAAAGATAAGAGCTAAGTTTCAAGATTAAAAGGACCATCTTTTTGTTTTGTTTTGTACAGTACCTAGCACAATGCAGTCCAGGTGCATGACTGTCTCTGTTAGGCACTGCCACAATGCACATAAATAATAATAAACAATAATTATTAATAAAAGGTATAACAATACATGGTGAATTTTACTGAAGCCTTTGGGGTAGCTCAAAGAAACTTCTCAGCACTATAAGCAATGTCTAATGTAGATCCTTACACTGGGAGAATGCAGCTTGCAATCATTGTCACTAACTTTTTGACTCTCAGGTACTTTGTATTGAAGATTTCTGCAGGGATTGAATATCCTGGTGAAATCAGGTGGCCCTTGGCACTTGCTCTCTTTCTGGCTTGGGCGATTGTGTACGCATCTCTGGCTAAAGGAATCAAGACATCGGGAAAAGTGAGAATATTACTTTACCACAGTAAACCAGTAACAGTACACTATGTTGCTTTAAATCCGTAGCGCTTATAGTTTAAGACAGTGAATCAGTTGAAAGTTGCTAAAAGCAAAAGTTTTTATGGGACTTGACTGGAAGTTGGACTTACTAAGTACCATCAGCAGGGCCAGTGGAAAATGGCAGGAAGAGATGCTGGTGTTACTTTATGGAACATTTTGAAAGGGGATGATCCCATTTTATGGGAAGTTTGTGAAGTGATCTCATTTTGAATCCAGGCCTATTTTCCTTGTCACTCAAGGTGGGAGCTGGGAAAATGTTTTAACAAAAACCTTCTTTGAGCAAAAATGCAGATTTGGTGACACCAAAACATTTTGAAAATTTGCGTTGATTTCACTGAATTCTTTTGGTCAAAATTATGAAAAAATTGAAATATTTCATTTTGCAATTTAAAAAATAAAACATTTTGATTTTTGATTCAAAATGATTTTTCATTTCAAAATCTCCTTTAAGAAAATTTTAAAAAATATTAATTCTTAAAAACAAAATAAAACATTTTGTTTGAGCAGAAACTATTTGCTTTCTTTTTGATTTGCCAACAATTTTGAAAAGTGCCATCTTTGGTGCAACCCCAAATGGGTGTGTTTGGTTTTTTTTGGAATTGCCAATGAACCAAAACATCTGTTATGTGCCCAGCTCTACACAAGATTTCTGTTCACTTCAGGGGGAATTCTAGGTGCAGGATTGCATCCCAGAACTCAGTGGTTCTCAAACTGTGGGTCAGGACCCCAGAATGGGTCACAAACCTGTTTTAATTGGGTTGCCATGGCTGATGTTAGATTTGCTGGGGACTGGGCCGAAACTCAAGCCCAAGCACGACCATCTGAGGCACAAGCCAAAGTGCAAGCCCCAACACCTGGGGCCAAAGCTCAAGGTCTTCAGCCCTGGGTGGTAGGGCTCAGGTTATAGACACCCCCCCCACGTGGGGCTGAAGCCCTTGGGTTTGGCCCACCCTCCTCCCTGCCCAGGACGGCTGGGCTCAGGTGGGCTCATGCTTTGGTCCCCCACCCTGGAGTTGTGAAGTAATTTTTGTTGTCAGAAGGGGGTCGTGGTGCAATGAATTTGAGAACCCCAATAACTAAATTTTAGTGAAATATTCTTAGTATTTGCTCCTACATTCCTGATTAACTAGAAAGCCAGTGGAAATTGGCAGATATTTTTGGTGGGATGTTCACTCCCAGATCTGCAGAGGCTTGAACACTAATCCACTTCTTTTTCATGTATTTGGCAATTATGTTTCCAGGAGACTTGGACAACCTTTCATATTTCTGTTTAGTGTTCATAATGAAAGCCCCATTAACAATTACAGTGACATTCTGCAATTATGGGAAATGTCTATGCAGTAACAATCATTTCTGCAGTCATGGAAATTAAGCAACTTCACTTCATAAACTGGGGTAGTCAAGTTCAAATCTGAGTCCAGACACCCCTGGTTTCTCAAGAAATAGTTATTACATTGTAACTGTGGAATTTCAGACATGACAACTCTTTCAAATTGAGTACAGAAGGTACAATTTCTAACTAAAATTAAGCCTCATTCGTGTCTCACAAGATAACTTTCTGTCAGGGTATTTTTTTCAGCCACTCCACAAATGTTTCCAATCAAACATTAGTTACCCCATCCTAAAGAAAGAAATGTGGTTTCTCCACCGGGCAGTTAATTCCAAAGTACTTTGAAAGAAAATAATTCATTTACATATCAGATAAACAAAGCTAGCAAGCTAACAAGAGACAGCTGGCTACACCCCAGTAGGGAAGAGAAATGTCATCTGAGAAAGATAGAAGCAGAGTAGGGCCAACCTCAAATAAGCATCAACTGGAATAAAAGCCTGACATGTAGAGCTCTAAAAGTGAGGCGTAATTTTACTTAGAAATGATATGTGCAGCCAGGGCTCCAGCTGACGGCCCTGAGTGGCTGCTCCCCTGCCAGCCTGGGACGTGGGAGAGGGATCCCCACTTCAGCACTCTCAGGACCGGAGAGGGTGAAGAACCCTAAGGAGCAGAGGTGAGGCTGGAGGCTACAGGGGACGGGCTGAAATGAAGAGGATGAGGGCTGATGGGGTGGAGGGGGCTGGACTGATGATGGATTCTGAGCAAATGGAGTGAGTGCTGGAAGGATGAAATGAGGATGGTAAGGGTTGATGCAGTAGTGGGGATGAACTGAGGTGGTGGGGATGAACTGAGGGGAGGTTGGGTAGGGAGAAAACTGATGGGATTGGGAGCAGGGGTGGCTCTAGACATTTCGCCGCTCCAAGCATGGTGGCCTGCTGCGAGGGGCACTCTGCCGGTCACCGGTCCCATGGCTCCAGTGGACCTCCCACAGGCGTGCTTGGGGAGGGTCCGCTGGTCCTGCGGTCTGCTGGTCCTGTGGCTCTGGTGGACCTCCCGCAGGCATGCCTGCGGAGGGTCCATTGGTCCTGCAGCTCCACCGAAGCCGCGGGACCAGTGGACTCTCCGTGGGTACGCCTGCCCTCTCGGTGGCCAGCAGAGCGCCCCCCGTGGCATGCTGTCCCAAGCCCGCGCTTGGCATGCTGGGGCCTGGAGCCACCCAATTGGGAGACAGGATTAATTGCTGGACAGGAGATGGGCAGATGTGGGGAGTGAGAGCTCCTGCATCAGAGGCCTAAAATCACCAGTACACGTGGGGGAGTGGGCAATGTTAATTGTCACATGTACACACCACGGGAAAGTTCAAAAATCAAGAGACTGACCTAAAAAATACAATATAATCTTTTTTTTTAAGATGTCCTGATTTTAAGGCAAATCTCATGATTTTTGGGAGTCTGACTCATGATTTTATCTCTTGAAGTTGGCAATGCTGGAATTTGCAGGGGTGGGAGCAGGGCTTGGCACTCCAGGTATGATGGGAAAAGTTGCTTTGTGAAGGGTGTGGGAACAAAGATCCAGAAATGAATAAACTGAGACTTGCATATAGTAGTAAAACTGGTTCTTTTAATGAACCTAGAGTTCATGGAAAAACTCTGGCTTGTCAGCATTGAAGATTGAAATTCTCCATGTAGCCACAGAACAGGTTTAGTCTGGCCAGAAGGAATGAAGATCCAGGGCCCTACCAGTCTGCCACAAGCCTGTCCTGTAGAGTTCACCTCTTGAAAGACTTGTGATACCTTGGAAGGAGAGGCCTATAGTGACCTGGCTCAAAGCTGCAGCTAAACTGAAATGAGCCTGGTTTAAACTGAAATGAGTGCCCATTCAAACTTCTGTACCAATTTACCTAAATAGGTTTAAAAATGACACCTTTAAAGCAGTGCAACTTTCTCATGTAGACAAGTCCTTAGAGATGAAAGGCTGAGCCATCCAGTTTTTCTAGTTACTGGGCCACATTCATGTCTAGTGTTACTCCTCTGACAATAAAGGAGTTATATTAGGGATGAATGGTGCCTAGGGTTTTCATAATAGTCCTTTGTGTCCAGTTGGGGTTGGGCATTCATTTGGTAGAATGCACTCTTTAATGATGCTACCTTTCAAATAGTACAAGCCAAATTCAGATCTTAAAAGCAATTTGAATGAAATAAAAGAAAGGGATGTAGAATTATCCCCTTTCCTACTTTATTTTTTAATTGGAAATATTTGTCACAAAGACTGTCTAACATCATATGGGAAGCAGTACACTGAATTAGGAAGCCATACAGTGGCAATCTTATTTTTCACCTTAATTAATTAGAAAAATGGCATATTTCAGGTATCTGAAAACTGCAGCATCTTATTTTTCTTTTAACTGCAATTTTCCACTGGCCACCATCATAAGCTTTGCAACTGCATGTTCCTTTTTGATGAGTAATTATTATTCAGTGAAAACTGTATTACTGTTTGGACTTTCCAGTCAGGTGTGTATCTATTTTGGGAATAACTCAGTGGTGCAATGTCTACTGCCAACTCAAAATCTAGGCGTTTTCAAATTTTATTTTTTTTGGAAGAGATAAATATCAAGATTCCTAACCAAAAACGCTTCAAAACACACAGTTAGTCATGGCTTATTCATTTGCTATGCATTTATATCAGCATGAATGCATCATAATTAATATTATCTATAACTGTGTTAATAATGTGCTGAGTGTTTATTGACTGAAGTTCCATGAAAAATGCTTCTAGTATCATTAAAGTCAATACAGATTTTGAGACTGTGCTTTTGTTAAGATGTTTCTTCCACACATGCCATGATCACAAATATTCGATGATTATACATATTTTCATAACTAAGTGATTAAGGAGCTTAAATTCCTTTTAAAAATGACTTAAGCATATGTCTCATTAAAAGTCATGTGACATAGTGATTACAGCACAAATTTTAAATATTTACAACCAAATGACCAGGCACAAGAATTATTTGCTATTGAAATTCACGTAGAATTTGGAATCAGTAAATACAGAAAATTGTGATCTGTTTGTAGGCTGAAAAAAAGAGATGAAATTTATTGAGTAAACTATTTCATTAATTTATTTGCCCAGCACTAGAGTTTATCGGGTAACTAAATGATTTTATAGCATTGTCTTTTGGCATGGCACGCCACCGTCTTTTTTCCCGTCGTAGTAGACACCGTCAGGCCACTCAGCGTCATCTCCTCCCTGGACTGTAAACTGACAAACCTGTAAGTCTCTGGAATAAAAGTAAGAGCTTGAGAGATATTAATCTCAGTACACTTGGGTTGGTTTGGGAAATGCAATGGTAGTTAACAGCTCCCAGGCGGCTCCTTGGACGTGAATGGGCCCTGCCATTGATGCTTCCTGCTTTTGGACCTGTTGCGCCTTCAAGGACCTAACTCTGGTCTCCTCTCTTGAATGGAACGGTCCTCTTGGTTGTTTTATCTACCAGCTTTTGCTCTTTCCTGAGTGTCCTTTAGGTTTTTCATCTGCAAGGCGCTTAAAGAATGGTTCGGAAGGGTGCTTTGTAGGTTTTGCTTACTAAAGTCTATTATGTTCCTTCCTGGAGAGGGTGTAAACCTCCTCCTTTGTTGCTTTCCAAACTGTAATGGCCCCTTAACTTCGTGCCATACACAAGTTCAATGCGTTGAAAACCCTAAACTGGATGTGGTACAGTATAAGCAATGAGCATATCTGCTACAACACTAGGTTCCCAGTCATTGGGTATTTACATTCATGAATTTACAGATTCATGGCCCCAAAGTTCCATTTAAACCTTTCCACGGCATTGGTTTGATGGTTGCGTACCGGGTGAGCACGCAAGTGTTCATCCCATGA
Source organism: Chelonoidis abingdonii (assembly GCF_003597395.2). Taxonomy (NCBI): domain Eukaryota; kingdom Metazoa; phylum Chordata; order Testudines; family Testudinidae; genus Chelonoidis; species Chelonoidis abingdonii. The sequence continues at coordinate 65,742,243 of NC_133772.1, read as the reverse complement.
GTCTCCACAATTTTTTCATTTGTGCCGCCAGGTAATTAGATCCTAATCTGTAAGGATATCGGTATGGCCAAACTGTTAGCGAAAATGTCTGTTACGGGCCTGGCCTCGCTCTATAGCCTAGTGTTGCTTAGAGCTTACTGCTTCGGCATTGGGTTGTAGCAAAGTTCCGAAGTCAGTCGTTACTGTTTCTTGGGCTTCTTCTCTTGGGAAAGGATCCAGAATATTCAAGCACTCGCTGAAATGGGACCTCATTATTGGGGAGTGGCTGGAGGGGGTCTTGACCAGATTTGGGACTTTCCCACTCTTTGGCAACCTCACGAAGACAGACATACTGTGCAAATTCCTTGCCCATCCCTCCTCCAGTGGAAGACTTCCCACCTGTCTTTGTCTGTTCCCCAGCATTGGCCACTGGGTATGATCATGGCTAAGCTTAATAGCTCCCCTGGTCCTTCGTTTGGCATACACCACCGTCCTTTGTTCTGCTTGCTTCTTCCTGGTGTCTCCACAGAAGGATTTCTTGTTATCAAAAGTCTTGGTCTATAACAAACCGGTGATCGTTAGAGAGCTGCTAGGCGGTGGGTTGTTCCGTGCTGCCACCCAAGCTTTCTGAAGGCTTCATCTGGCTTCCTGTGTCAGTTCTGGAACTGTTCCTTGAGGCTCGGGGACACAGTTTCTTCTCAGACTGTGGACTGGCTGGTTCCTCTGGACAGTGATGTATGTGGTGGGGTATTTCGTTTGCTGATGGTGTACCACCGATCCGCTGGTGCACTGGTGGGTATTTCAGGGGCTCTGGCTGCGCTCTCCTTTCCAGTTGGTTGTCTGCTTGCTTCTGCCAGTTTCAGGTCGACTGGTCCCCTTCTGGTAGTTGGCAGTTGAGATGTGGTTGCGATGCTGGTGCTGGTTGCTGTTCAGTTTCCGGGCTGGACTGGACGGTGTGTGTATTGGTTCAGCCGTTTGGCATGGGATTCCGGGTCCTATTACTTCTGTCTGGGTCTCTGGTTAACACAGATGGGTTCCCTGTGGCGGACTCAGGAACTAGGGATGCAGTCTTGGATCTCTGCCTGGTTTGCTGGTGTAACCTATTCCCACTCTCTCTGGGCCCACTTCTCTGGCGCTTGGCAAGTCTTCCCCAGTTAGCATTGGGGATGGGAATAATTTGTCCATAGACTGCAAAAGTCCAACATTCTTGACCAGCTTTGTACTGGAACAGGCAGTTCAGCTGTAGGCAAGTCCTTACAGTTTGTTGACACTGAAGGGGTAAATTTGGTCACTTTGGCTTTGGGTTGTGAGTTTGGGATCCGCGAAGGACTTGGTGGATAGCTGACATTGATGCCCCGTGTCTTTGCCACTGATGGCTGGTAACCTTCTTCCCCACTCTCAAATGTTCTCTTTGCTTTCCAGGGATTTTGAGAGGTATCTTGGCCTGGATCTTTAGTTGTGATGGTAGGTTGTTTATGACTTGCCACCAGGTGGGGTTCGCTTGGGCGTTGGCTTTATATGGTCCAGATTTACATTACACTTATAGATCTATCCAGCTAACGGGTTCACTGGGTTGAGGTAATCTTATTGGCGAGACTGCGTGAACGGGTGGAAGAGACTAGGTTGCTCTCGTGGCTTCCATTTGGGTTGTAGTGAGGTTTTTGCGGCTTGCCCTCGGTTGTAGGGTTTATGTCGGATGTGCCCCCTGGGGTTTTCATTCCCCTTTACAGAGGCTTTTCTTGCTATTCTGCTCGACTTCACATCCTTGGCTCAATCTCCCCGCAGCATCTCTCTCTCTTCGGTGAGTTTTGGGTTTTTCCATCTAGGAGTGTTTACCGTGCTTATGGTTCCTCAGGAACAACCCATCCAGAACTGCTCCATTTTTTATGAGGTAGGTTGCAGCAGTTCGTCATGGATGTGAAGCTTGGTTTCTCTGTATCATGCCTCATAATGCTTCCAACGTCCGTCGGCGTGTTGGAATGACCATCTCATCGTTTCCACTTTGTGGGTCCTGGACTCTGCAACTCAGGACTTGTATCGGTCTGGTGAGTGTCCTTGTATCTGCTTTTAAACAGTTATTATTCGTTCATTTTCCTGTGGGCTAGCTTGCCAGCTCTTTTTGTATATGGTCCACTGAGGTTGTGTACCTCAGCTCTACATGATCTGTCTTCTAGAGTGTCTTGTACCTCTCAATTGACATCTAGCTTTCCTTTCTAAGAGGTTCCGTTCTCTCCTGCTTTTACTTTGCGGATAATTTCTGTGCATGTGTGTGCGCAGGAAGTATTCTTTGTGACGGAGTTGTTGTATGTGTGTTGCTGTATGCTTGCTGGTTCGTATATCTCGGGTCTCGACTTGTCCGATGTAGTGTCTCCCTCTGGTATTCTAATCTGTGATTTGATGGGGCTGAAGTCATTCTCATTGTTTGTTTCGTATGGTGGTGCATTCCATTGTGCTTGCTCTCCTCGTTCTCATCTTTTGTGATTCGCGCAGTTGTGATGTTTGTTTCTTTTTTCATTCAGCTCTTCTCTTTTGTTTATTTCCTGAGTTAGTCTCTTTCGCATAGCTCTCTCGCTCTGAGTCAGGATTTTGTTGTTGTTTTCTTGGAGCTCATTGCTTCGGGTTTTTGTCAGTGTGGTTATAGGTGTCCTCTGTGTCGTGATCTATGCTAATTAGCTGGCTCTCTCTGTTTCTTCCTGGCTGTTATCTCTAAGTCCTTAGACTGTAGTGTTTTCGTTATTGTTACTCTTGAATTGTAATTACATAACGATAAGCACTTTATATTTAGTATCCTGTGTGTTATTCTTGCCTGATGTGTACTGATCGCAATTGAATTAATTCTATTGCTTCAAGTGAATCTTTTATTTTCGATCGTATCTTCATAAGTTCGCGTTAAGTGCCTATAATGTGTAAGACCCAGTTGGCAGATATGAATGAACTAGAAATAGCTAAGTTTCTCTTGCTCCTTTCTTACACCAAACCTCTCTTCTGCTCGCTCTTCTAATCACTAGCGGAATAGCATGAAAAATTATTTATATACTCGATATCTGGCGTTTCAGTGTTCTATCTTTCTCCTGTCTCATCCGACATTGCGCGTCCCGTTGTCTATATATAGCCCTTTCTCCAAATTCTGTGTATCTTTAGCGTCCCAAAATCTAGGAGTATGTCCTTTGCATGACGTTCAAGGCTTCATTTACCAGCTTGGATCTTTATCGTCGTGCCCCATCCAAAATTTCTAGGTATCTTGGCTATAAATAGATAGCTGAGACACAGAAAAAAAGACACAGACCCAAGACAAAGAAGACCCACACAATTCCCTCCCTTAAGCTTTTAAAAAATCCAGTTTTCTGATTGGTCCTCTGGTCAGGTGTTTGGTTCCCTTTGTTAACCCTTTACAGGTAAAAGAAACATTAACCCTTAGCTATCTATTTATGACACATGGTTCTGAACTGTATAAATGATTATGCTTTGGCACAATCATAATTTTGTATTAACACTGCAATGAGACAAAAAATACCAAATTTATGGCCTCTGGATGCTCCATGTATTCCAATGAAACTCTCCAGCAGGGGTTCCTTGTACAAAAGCTTAGGAGACAGAGAGGAGTAGGCTACCAATGGGTTCAAGTGAGATGGAAACTACGAAGGTATGTTCAAAAGTCATCTCAATTAAGGGGGTTGCGGTGAAAGATCTCAGTCCCAATAAGAGTTTCAGGAGCTGCAGGATATAAAAGATTTCAGGTTTTAGACCCTACACCATAGCCTGTAGCAGATCTTGACTCACTCAGCTTTTTTTATATGACCAACTGGAACAACTCTACATATCAGTGTACTGAATAATTCATAATTTAAATGATAGATCAAATGTGTTCAGGCCATTAGATACTTAGGACCTAATCCAAAATTAATGGGATTATTTCCACTGACTTCAATGAGCTTTGGATCAGGCCCATAAAACTTATAAAGAATTAAAACATTAATTAAGAAGTGCAAATAAAAACACTGCAGATTTAGCCGATATTGGAAAATGAGAGAGGCTAGATCCTTCACCAGTGTAAATTGGCCTAGCTCACTTTATTCTCACAGAGCGATGTTGATTTACACCAGCTGAGGATGTTTGAATTTGGTTGTAAACTCCAACTTTTATCTCTTCCCCTTTCTCCCTTAACCAGGGCTTGGGAGCTGTACTCCGGCTCTGCTCCAGCTCCAGGCAAAAACCTGCAGCTCCACTGCTTTGGAGCAGCTCCATGCTCCAGCTCTGGGCTCTGCTCCACAGCCCTTCCCTTAACTATCTACCACTCCAGCTCTCTGCACTTAATCTTTAGTGCCTTTGCTATTGCCACTAGCAACAAGTGGTGTAACAATGACAGCATTGTCAGGATCCCTGGGAAATAAACCTGTTGTCTTCCCTCTCTTCTCCTCCTCTGGGCTAATTTGTCAATGTATGTGGCTGGGAAATTGCTATTTCTAGATAGTGGTGGACTACTCTTATTTTTGTCTCCTCATACAAATCCAAATCAATAACATTTTGTGATCTTTCTAGGTCGTGTATTTTACTGCTACATTCCCTTATGTAGTGCTCATCATCCTGCTTATCAGAGGAGTAACCTTGCCAGGAGCTGGGGCTGGAATCTGGTATTTCATCACGCCTAAGTGGGAGAAACTAACTGATGCTATGGTGGGCTCATTATTCCACTTACAACACTTTATATGAGTTTATTTTCCCTATCAGACTTATTACTGCTTATTACAAACATATTTAAGATGTGGAGTATTGGTGTTTGAAAATGTCATCTGTGGAATCTTGTTTTCCTATCACTAATTTATTGTATGTTTCATGTGTTACATTAAGATGTGTTATTGTGACTGGTATGTATCTTAGGTGACTTCCCCAAGCAGGGTATTTAAGAATAGAAGTGTGATGGATGACACAAACTGGGGGAGTGCTAAATAATGAAGAGGACAGGTCACTGATACAGAGTGATCTGGATCACTTGATAAACTGGAGGCAAGCAAATCATGTGTTTTAATACAACTGAGCGTAAATGTATGCTTCTGGGAACAAAGACGATAAGCCATACTTACGGGATGGGGGAATCTATCTGGGAAGCAGTGACTCTGAAAAAGATGTGGGGGGTCATGGTGGCTAGTCAGCTGAACTTGCACTCCCAATGGGATGCTGTGGCCAAAAGAGTTCATCTGATCCTAGGATACATAAAAGGGAATCTGGAGTAGGAGTAGAGAGGTTATTTTACCTCTGTATTTGCCAGTGGTGCCATCACTGCTGGAACACCATGTCCAGTTCTGATGCCCACAGTTCAGGAAAGATGTTGATAAATTAAGAGGGTTCAGAGAAGAGCCACGAGAATGATTAAAGGATTAGAAAAGAGCTCAATCTATTCAGCTTAAAGAGAAGGTTAAGGGGTGACTGATTACTGCCTTTAAGTATCTACATGGGGAACACCTATTTAGTAATAGGCTCTTCAAACTAGCAGAGAAAGGTATAACATGATCCAATGGCTGTAAGTTGAAACTAGACAAATTCAGACTGGAAATAAATTGTATATATTTGACAGTGAGGATAATTAATCCTTGGAACAATTTACCAAAGGTTGTGGTGGTGTTTTTTGTTGTGTGTTTTTTTGTGTGTAGATTACTTTAGGGTTCATGGCAGATGATTTAATACACACTGGAAAAAATTAAGATTATTCTGAAAAGTGAATCCTACTTTGATCACTATCAGATCAGGTTACGTAACTCTACTCCATCAGTAATTTTGCTTTATATAAAATGCAAATGTGCAGGTATAGAACATCTGTTATAACCAATATCATAGGTAACTAGAACCCTTAACTATATATAAAGGTTAGGGTTGAAGAATTTTTTATATCTATATGTACTTGTTACGTGCCTGAGTGCTCTGCAAGGACAAGGCACACACAGACACTGTGAGTGATATGGCTTTTAATGAAGGTAAAGTAACACACCCGCAACGGGGACTCCACACGTTGCTATCACAAAGCGGGGAGCTGAGTCCAAAGCAGCAAAACAATACCTGGCAAATATAGCTTTATGTTAATGGCATGTAAAGCAGCTCATGCTTATGCATTTAGGGGCTTTCCAACAGTCGGGGCGCCTTTTGGGCAGAGGGCCAGGGGCTTCAGCACTTCCCATATACACAGGGGCTTCCCAGGCTAACGCGGTTCTAACCGTTAAAAGCAGATTACACCAGCGACAGCAACCTCTAATTGCCTTCTCAAGGACAGAATTATCAGGCCCTAGCTAGGCCGTAACAAACTCTTCCCTGTCCCTTACAGTACTGCTAAACACTAGAAACATGAATGGGAAAGGATGGAAGAAAGGTTATTTCTTCAGCTTCAAATGGCTCCTCCCATACAGTTTCAACGATGTTTGAAAACAGTAGTTTATAGAGCAGCTAGTAAATTAAAACCTCAAAGATGGTACATGTATAGTTTTTACTTTGAATACTGATTGCAGATGGGTCCATGGAGAACATTCATCCATGGAGCATATTAAGTTTTAGGTTAGATTTTAGTGATCAAATTCAAGTCTGAGCTTAGAGTTGGAGTCAGGTTTTCAGAATTAACATTGAAATCAGTTCAGGTGTTGTAGAAATTTGGTTTCAAATTGCTGAGATCTCAGAAAATGCCAATTTTCCAAGGACATTAAAATCATCTTCCTGACATGACGTTGTGGACACGGTTGTATTGTGAAACCACAGCTTTGGAAAACTGTTAGGTTTTATGGGTGGGTTTTTCTCATGCTACTTTCTTATATTGGATTGTTTTAATCCCTGTGTTGTAGCGCGTAGTAAATCTTTTTCTACACTCCAGTTTATATACAGAAATAAGTGGACAGATTTCCAAAAATCTGAAAATCTGGCCACAAGTGTCAACAGTTTGAAAGCTGCTGGGATTGACATTTTTTGAAAATATAATCATGAATTTTTTCAGTCATGATAAAAATGACAATCATTTTTATTGCAGGACACAAACCCAACATTGGACAAGTTTTGGTTCAGTTATTTGTGTTGAAAATCAAATATTAAAAATTTAGATGTAATAAAATGATCAAACATTTGAAAAAATGTTGACCTGCTGTACCAAATGAGGTGCTGATCTCTTCTTGAAAATTTGGCCCCTAATGCAGGTGCTAAGCACTTGAATATCAGGCCCATAAATGGCATATGAGGCTTGCCCTCATGTTTCTTAGAAAAAGTCTGTAACGACCTATAGCATGGACAGTGTCTGATATATTTTTTTAAGAAGGCCTCATCACTTGCCTTGTAGATGGGAAATTTCCTGGGATGGGAAACTGTACCTGGTGGAGGGTTGTTAGGGTTGGCTGAACATTTGGCTTAGCCTTTGCTAATTTCAGTTATGCTTTTTTTTTCTTTTTTATTTTTATTTATTTATTTTTTTCTGTGGGCAGCCTTTTTCGCTTTTTGGGTTTTTTTAGTGGGCCGCTTTATTTTTTGGGGGGCCCTTTTTTTTTTGGCTATTTTTGCATTATAGTTTCATTCATCTCTATGTTTGTCTTTTTTATGGCTTTAGCCTTGCGCGTTTCTGTTTATGGCTTCCTTGGAACTCATTGTTCCTGCTTTCTTGTGCTGGCTGCCCCCTCTGCAGCTTACTGACTGGAATGCTGCAGCTCAGGCTGCTTCCTCAGGGCTGCTTGGTTAACGGAGATTTTTTAACTAGTTTACCAGAGAGAGGTAGAAAGGAAAAAAAGCAATTCAGCTTGCAAATGCCTTTTTGCTGTCTGTTTGCTCCCATCTTGAAGCCATCTCTTAACAAAGACCCTTGTTAAAACTTAACAGCTCTGCCCTCAGGCTGCTATCCGAGCAGCCAGAAAGGAGAGGAAAAAAAACTCACTGACTTGATTCTTAAATCTTACATCTTTTTAGGCTGCATCCAAGCAGTTAGAAAGGAGAGAAAATATCCTACTGGCTTTTGGTTCTATAAATCCCACCTTTGCCACCATTTCAAGGTATTTTTTTCCCCCAGTTTGAACTTTAGCGTTCAAAAGTGGGGACCGGCATGGACACTTCCAAGCTTAATTCCTAGCTTAGATCTGATAGTCCCGCCACCAGCCAAAATATAGTGTTTTGGCACACTTTCTGTTCCCCAAAACCTTCCCTGGGGAACCCAAGACCCAAACCCTTTGGGTTTTAAAAAAGGAGAAATAAACCATTCCCCTCTCCTTTACCTCTCCCAGACTTCCCTTCCTGGGTTACCCTGAGAGGCTACACTGATCCAAACTCCTTGGATCTTAAAACAGAGAGGAATTAACCTTTCCCCCACCAATCCCTGGTGAGTTCAGACCAATCTTCTTGGGTCTTAAACAGGGGAAAAAATCATCAGATTCTTAAAAAAGAAAAGCTTTTAATTTAAAGAAGAAAAAAGTAAAAATTATCTCTGTAAAATTAGGATGGAAAATGTTTACAGGGAGTCAGATTTATATAGCCTAGAGGGACTCCCCCCCTAGACTGATATTTCAAGTTACATCAAACAGAGGTAAAAATCCTTCCAGCAAAATACACCATTTGCAAATTAAGCAAACAAACATAAGACTAATCTGCCTTTCTAGCTAGTACTTACTATTTGAACATGAGAGACTGTTTCAGAAAGATTGGAGAAACCTGGGGTGCACGTCTGGTCCTTCTTAGCCCCAAGAGTGAACAACAACCAAAAAACTCGCACACAAGACTTCCCTCCACCAAGATTTGAAAGTATCTTGTCCCCCCATTGGTTCTCTGGTCAGGTGTCAGCCAGGTTCACTGAGCTTCTTAACCCTTTATAGGTAAAAGAGACATTAACCCTTAACCATCTGTTTATGACACTGATATTTTTAAAAGCCTTGATCCCAGGTGTATTTTCCTCTGATATGATGAAATTCAGACCTCTGCAGTGAGTTCCCACAACTCCCATTGAAACTGGAGCTGAACTTGGCTCATGGTGTGTAACTAAGCTAACACAAAGTGGAGTTACTTCCTTGCATCAAGAGGAGAAAATGCCATTTTGACTGGATTTGGGGATATGATAGATAACCTATTAGTATTGACTGAACATTTTTTTCTCTAGATCTGCATTTTCTTTGTTGAACACAGGTAAATCCATTCTGTTTTATACAGAATTTCATTCTCTGAATATGTTTTCTATATTTGCCAAAGGTTCTAGTCTGTCCTCAGGTAGGTGCATCATTCTTGTTCAAGCTAATGTGCAATTATCACATTGAGGACAGAATTTGACCATAAATTGCTGTCTTATTAACATCAATTGTGTTTGAGTTTATTTAAACCATTTGTGTTAACACATTACCTGTAATGTTTAATGGCACCATTGATTTCATTAGTCTGCCCAAAGCCCTTCACTGAAGCTGACACTGTTTGTTTTTGTTCCTGTGCTTTCTTAGGTATGGAAAGATGCTGCCACTCAAATTTTCTTCTCGTTATCTGCTGCGTGGGGAGGTCTAATTACTCTTTCTTCATATAACAAATTCCATAATAATTGCTACAGGTATGGAGAGATTAAATCAATCAATATTATTCAAGACACACAATCAAGTAGTTTAAATCCAAAATGTGATCTACCTCTGATTTGCTGAAATCTGGTTGGAAAGGGTCTACTTTTGTTGTAGGTTTTTATTTCAAAATTCACCACTCCCAAAATGTGCATTGAGCTCATCATAGTCCCTGTGGGACATTTGTTCTCATTACAAGCAGTCAGTCCCAGGATGAAAAGCAATCCCGAAAGCTGTCAAGGACTCTGGGCTGTGGCATGAAATCCTGCACAATTGGTAATGTCTGTTGAAGAGCAACTCATGATTACAATTAGGTGAGGGTCAAGCTGTACTGAGAGACGCGTGAGTGAGTAACACTCAGTTTTTACTTACGTGATTCCTGTTTCTAACAAGGCTGCTTATTACTCTTGTAGTTTCATTTACACCAATGTTACGTTTTTTTTAAAAAAAATTTCTTTCAGGTCACAAACTTAGGAGACTTTTTTTTTTTATTTTTATTTTTGAAGAAAAAGTTCTATTTCATTGGTTGAAAAAGTTGTCTTCACTCAGATTATTTTTTCCTCAGAAATTCTATAGAAGAAATGGTCATTTAAAAGAGCATAATTATTAAGATACATGCAATGCCTATAATAACGATTAACTCACTTGCTGTTACATTGCTCTGCCCTCCCCCCCTCCTTTGCTTCACTGATACTGCCTTTTTAAGAAGCAGTCCTTCTTCCATTGAAGCAAAACTCCCATTGATTTCCAGAGGAGTGATTAGGTGTTGATTCAGGAAAGAATTCCTATTCAGAACAGCATTTAAGCACATACTTAAGTGTTGTCCTGAATAGGAATGGACTTAAGCGTATCTTCAAGTCCTTTTCTGAATCAAGACATTAGATTGTAAGCTTGTTAGGGCAAGGATCTTATCCTTAACATCTGTGAAGCACCTAGCACGTTTTTGGCACTACTTACCTGATAAGTATGTTTCTGAGTATCTTTTTAAGTCCCTGGACCAAGATTTTTGAAAAAATAAAGCTGAAAATTAGCCTCCTAAATTCCTAATTAGGCACCTAAATATGTAGCCTGATTTTTCAAAAGAGCTGAGGGCTCAACAGCACTCTCCAAGTTCTAATTTTAGGTTCTGTTTTTCAAAAATCTTGGGCCCATGTCTTGGATTTATTAGTGCTGTCTGGACTCCTCTAACCTTGGAAAAACAATGCTCCAAAGCATGAGGAAAACATGCAGGTGCGAAAACACAATATGTCATCTTCCTGTTCTGGTGGCTTAGTGTATTAATTAGCTACTGGCTTACTGTATTTGGAAAATGTTTGCTGAACTTCAGAATTAAAGGTACACTACCAAGTTTTTTTAAAAAAAAACAACCTCAAAAATTCTTAGGTTATTAATAAATCTCATAGTATTAAAACTGAAAGAAATTTAAGAAGCTTAGTGCTTTTTCACCTATTGGTTTAATTTTACATATCACACAGCTTGGACGGTAAAATAAGGCATGTTAATTTTTCTCTTTATATAATCAGTTTTGTTTTCCAATTGGTTCATTCTAGTACAACAAAGGCAAATGTAATTATTTTTAAAATGTAAGTGAAAATATTTTTTCTTTTTTAAACTCATGAAACCATTTAGAACTGTGCCTGTCTTGCTTAAATCCTCTTAGGCCCAAAATTTAGGGTATGTGTTACAAAAACTCTTTGATCATGTCCCTTTAACTGAAACAATGGATAATGCTTCCTATTTTCTCTCTCTTACTCCTTTTGAGGCTTGTCCCAGCCAAAACCCTTCCTTTGGAACAAGATTAGCACACAGTGATCTCCTTCCAAACAGAACGTTATCTGCCTTCAACAGAACTGAAGAATGATCGTATATTGTAATATCTCATTTAACAGATGCTCCATTAGGGACTCCAGGATGCTGTCAGCTCAGTGTGGAACTTGACGGCTTTCTACATAGCTTTTCTTCTTGGGTCTAATAAGTCAGTGAGACTGTGAGCAATTCAATGCCAACTTGGAAAAACTTTTTTTCCGGGGTTTGAATTTTTGGCAAGGGGCTTCTGTATTCATAGAGTTTGAAGTGTATTAATGGCAGAATAGACATCTTAGCCAGGATGTGAGAACTCTGGAGAGGGATCATTATGGATTCCTTCTTTATAAAGTCACATATATTTAAAGAATAAAGCCCACTACTCGGGCACACACATCTTCTGAGGCTGCTCCTCACAACTCTGAAAAGATAATGAACACTGTATCAGAAAGTACTTGACAGAGGGATTAGATGTGGGAGGCTGGGGAAATGATACAGGATATGGAAAACTTCACATTGAGATGTCTGGTTTAAATTCTGCAAAGACAAACTGACTGAAAGTCATGGCTGTTGGCGACCTACACAAAATCTGTTGGACAGGTATCCACATCACAAACAATAAAATCCCCACCATCACAATTCATCATAGCTTTATTAGGCAGTTTCATTAGAGGAGCCAAAGACTGAAAGGGCAAGAGAGCTGAATGTCCAGCTTAGCCCTTGAGAAGCTCTCTGCAGAACATTGGTGAGTCAGTGCAGGGAATCTTGTACTGCTGTTTCTTGTGGCAACTGCTCATCCAAAGACTTCTGTCTCCAGGTCAGCCTGACATCTTTCACCAGCACTACATTCCCTTGAAAAAGGGGTTGATGTGTGGTTGGGTGGGAAGTATCTTTATCAATATTTTTATTGCTTGTGCCCATTTGTTACTTGAAGCACATGTACTGTCTACAAAGCTCTCTTTTACATATTAAAGCAAGCTGGCACATGTCTTTTTCTCCTCAGGGACACATTGATAGTCACATGCACCAACAGCGCCACAAGTATATTTGCAGGCTTTGTCATCTTTTCAGTTATTGGCTTCATGGCAAATGAACTCAAAGTAGATATTGAAGATGTGGCAGACCAAGGTACAGTATTTCCCCCCCGCTTAGATTAGCTTCCAAAATGTGTACGAGTGTATTCAATGATCTATCTTTAATTGTATTGTTATTGCACTACAAGTGTGCATCAGTTGGAATAGGGGAGTATGGCTGCAGTGTGTGCTGGAGGAGTCCAGTTGCCATACCAGGACCTCTTGCAGTGCAATAGGCAGCAGAACAAAGCAAGACTGTGGGTTTCAGGCCCCTGGCAAGACTGATTCAGATTAGCCTACAGTCTGTCCCCCACTGCTTCTGCTCCTGCTCCCCCAGGCCCAGTGTAGATTGAAGAAAGTATGTGTGAGGGGGAGTGGGCAGGGTGTCTAGCATCACTTGCACATTTGCCTCTTCCCTGCATCAATTCTGCACCCTTCTCCTGCAGTTTCACCTCTTCTTCTCCTGTAGTTGCTGGGGTTTCTCACCCTCGATGCTTGGGAGGACTGCAACAGGGTCCCCTCTCCCCCTTCCCAGGATGAATATTGCAGGGAGGGAGACCCAAGTAGCCATCCCATTGATCACAGAAAGGGAAGAGGAAGGAAGGAGCAGAGCTGTTGGGATCTTTCCGCTCCCTACTTCTCTCTCCTCTCCTGTGCAATTGGTGTGGGGCGGGGGGGGGGGCAGAGGAGTCATAAGGGGATGGAAGAGAGCTCTGTTGGCTTCCTGCAGCAGCTCAAATTGGCTGCTTTCAACCCAGGAGGCAGGAAAGTAGAGAAAACTGCCTAGCAGAGGGGGGTTTCTCCAGGTGCTATTACAAATATGCATCCTTCAATCACCTGGCTTGCTTTTTAGAGATTTTATTTCCAGGGTCTGGGACTTGTGTTGATGTGGTGCATGTTAGGCACTGCCCAGATCCAGTAACAGTTAAAAGGGGTTGCTGATTTGGCGGTGAGATGTGAGGGAGGGGGGCTTTAAGCTAGGGGTCAGTTCAGAAGCTGGGAACACAAGGTTCTGAAAGGTGGAACCAAGGAGAGGTTTGTGAGCAGGGCTGGCTAATGGAGTGGAGTGGTATGGATTGGATTGACAGAGGTGTGTATGTATGTATGAATATGGAGTGAGTACAACTGACAGGTGAATTGGTGCTTTGTGTGTGATTGTTTATGGGATGGGAGGTAGGAGGGTAAGAGCTTTATTGGCCAGGACAGAGAAAAGAAGTTGAGAGGATCTTATAATAGTCTCAAAGAGGGATAACTGCTATTCTCCTTTGACTTACTGTGCCCATGGGTTCTCCATGTCAGGTGTGCATGTGCCTGTACATTCCTAATCAGAGATTTTTTTGTCAGCAGTTTCTGTGAGTCTTCACTTGTACCTTATGGATTGTCTTGCTTGAGAACAAGGATATATAGGGAGGGAGGGGAGGGATGTGTCGCTGCTCCAGTTTCTTCTCAATTGCCTGTGGATTTAGAGGGAGTTTTGCAATGTCCGCTTGGTAGCTATACAGCGTTCTCGTTTCCTTTTTCTTATTTAGCACAACTTTTGTGCTTTTGGTGGGACTTCTTCCCCCCGTTCTTTTTTCGCCTGGGTGGGGCCTCAGTTTCAGCTTGGCCCTTGGTAGCTGTGGCCTGCATGGTTCAAGGGCCACCCCTTTATCCCCAAAACTTTTGCCTGAGCTGTTCAGAATGCTCCGGTGACTGCCCCTGCTCCAGCTATGTTAAACACAAATCTTGGGAGCCCTTTGAGTTTTCCAGACTATCCAAAAGGAAGAGACCCCATTCTCCAAAAAGGAAGACAGAGAGGAGGGAAGTCATCCTCTCAACCTGGGGAAAAAGGAAACCTTGCATCCTGGTATGGGTACCTTGAGGCTTCTACCTCCTCTGGTACTGAGACCTTGGGTTCACCTAACAGGAGCATGCTGCATACCAAGAAACCTTCCAGTAAGCAGTCTCAAGTGGCATTGGTATCAGTATCAGAATCTGAAACTTCTAAGCTTAAGGACTCCTCCAAGACCAAGGCCTTGAAGCCATTGACAATGGTGTCTTCTTCAGGCCACAGTAGAATGTGCACAGAATCATCCATGATACTGCCTGATGTGCTGATTCCTGAGAAATACCATCCAGATTCACCAGCACTGTCCAAGATCTTTCCTCACAAAGACCTCTTCATCCTGGAAAACCCAGAATCCCCTCTGTTAAGGGCTACCAAGAGGGATTGTCTGCCAGTATTGACTTACCCTTTTCGAAGCTGACAGGCTCCAGTCCTTCCACATACTTCTATGAAGGGTTGACCACTGGTATGATGTGGTCACTGTCCTCCCCCCCATGGGCCTACTGAACCCTATCTGACACACATAAATAAGAAGAAAACAAAGAGAGAAGAAGTGGGGCCGCTATACACTGAGGATGGAACGGAGGTTAAGGATAACCTAGGCATGGCCCAATATCTAAATAAGTACTTTGCCTCAGTCTTTAATAAGACTAGTGAGGAGTTTAGGGATGATGGAGGGATGATAAACGGGAATGTGGATATGGAGGTGGATATTACCGCATCTGAGGTAGAGGCCAAACTTGAACAGCTTAATGGGACAAAATCGGAGGGCCCGGACAATCTCCATCCGAGGATATTAAAGGAACTGGCGCGTGAAATTGCGAGCCCGTTAGCGAGAATTTTTAAGCAATCGGTAAACTCGGGGGTTGTACCGTACGACTGGAGAATTGCTAACGTAGTTCCTATTTTTAAGAAAGGGAAAAAAAGTGATCCGGGTAACTATAGGCCTGTTAGCTTGACGTCTGTAGTATGTAAGGTCTTGGAAAAAATTTTAAAGGAGAAAGTAGTTAAGGACATTGAGGTCAATGGTAATTGGGACGAATTGCAACATGGATTTACTAAAGGTAGATCGTGCCAAACCAACCTGATCTCCTTCTTTGAGAAGGTGACAGATTACTTAGACAAAGGAAATGCGGTAGATCTAATTTACCTCGATTTCAGTAAGGCGTTTGACACGGTTCCGCATGGGGAACTGTTAGTTAAATTGGAAAAGATGGGGATGAATATGAAAGTTGTAAGGTGGATAAGGAACTGGTTAAAGGGGAGACTCCAGCAGGTCGTACTGAAGGGTGAACTGTCAGGCTGGAAGGAGGTTACTGGCGGAGTCACTCAAGGATCGGTTTTGGGACCGATCTTATTTAACCTTTTTGTTACTGACCTTGGCACAAAGAGCGGGAATGTGCTAATAAAGTTTGCGGATGACACGAAGCTGGGGGGTATTGCTAACACGGAGAAGGACCGGGATACTATTCAGGAAGATCTGGACCACCTTGTAAACTGGAGTAATAGTAATAGGATGAAATATAATAGTGAAAAGTGCAAGGTCATGCACTTAGGGATTAATAATAAGAATTTTAGATATACGTTGGGGACGCATCAGTTGGAAGCGACGGAGGAGGAGAAGGACCTTGGGGTATTGGTTGATAGCAGGATGACTATGAGCCGCCAATGTGATATGGCTGTTAAAAAAGCAAATGCGGTTTTAGGATGCATCAGGCGAGGTATTTCCAGCAAGGAGAAGGAGGTGTTAGTGCCGTTATATACGGCGCTGGTGAGACCCCACTTGGAATATTGTGTGCAGTTCTGGAGTCCCATGTTTAAGAAGGATGAATTCAAACTGGAACAGGTTCAGAGACGGGCTACTAGGATGATCCGAGGAATGGAAAATCTGCCTTATGAAAGGAGACTCAAAGAGCTTGGCTTGTTTAGCCTGGCCAAAAGAAGGCTCCGGGGGGATATGCTTGCTCTATATAAATATATCAGGGGGATTAACGTTAGGGAGGGAGAGGAATTATTTAAGTTTAGTACTAATGTAGGCACGAGGACGAATGGGTACAAACTGGATATTAGGAAGTTTAGACTTGAAATTAGACGAAGGTTTCTAACCATTAGGGGAGTGAAGTTCTGGAACAGCCTTCCGAGGGAAGTAGTGGGGGCAAAAGACTTATCTGGCTTTAAGACTAAGCTTGATAAGTATATGGAGGGGATGTTATGATGGGATAGTTTAATTTGGGCAATTGATCTTGGATTATCGGCAGATAAGTCTGCTCAATGGTCTGTGAGGGGATGTTGGATGGGATGGGAACTGAGTTACTGCAGAGAATTCTTTCTTGGGTGCTGGCTGGTGAGTCTTGCCCACATGCTCAGGGTTTAGCTGATCGCCATATTTGGGGTCGGGAAGGAATTTTCCTCCAGGGCGGATTGGCAGAGGCCCTGGAGGTTTTTCGCCTTCCTCTGCAGCGTGGGGCATGGGTCGCTTGCTGGTGGATTCTCTGCAGCTTGAGGTCTTCAAATCACAATTTTGAGGATTTCAATAACTCAGTCATGGGTTAGGGGTTGTTATAAATGTGTATGGGTAGGGTTTTGTGGCCTGCCTTGTGCAGGAGGTCAGACTAGATGATCATATTGGTCCCTTCTGACCTATGAGTCTATGAAGGATTTCCAAGTACTGACTTATCCACTTGTCTTAGCACATCCTTCTCCAAAGGCTTGACCGCTGGTACTGATGTGTTTACTGGTCCCTCGCTGGCCTCCAGTATTGACAAACCCTCCTGTACTGACATCTCTTGCTCCAACACAGGATTCCAACACCTTGCCCTTCCAGCCTCCCTCCCTGAGGTGCTTCCTGAGGAAGATCCACCCTCCCCGCCGCCGGCAAACAAATGACCCATCAACCCTGCCAAGAGCAAACATGGGATCTTGTCCCTTTTTCCTTGTGTCCCATCACAGTGGGCTCATTGGAACTGTTGGGCCCCAAATGGTGACCAGTTCTACAGCATGGCCTCGTGCAGAGGGCAAGTAAGAACACCAGTAACAGGTCCACTTCCACTGGAAGGACTCCCAGAAGAGCAACAGCTAGGTGCAGAGGAGGAGACTCCACTTTCTCACAAATCATCCTCTTCACTAGACAAGGCTGTTATCCTCTCCCTCCCATCATCCTACATGGGTGATTTCAAGACCTTTCAGGATCTCATGAAAAGGATTGCAGAGGCTCTAGAGACTCCACTAGGGGAGATACCAAAATCTCAACATTCTTTACTGGATATTCTACATAACAGGAATGTGTCCCTCTACTTTCCTTAGAATCTTTGAGCAACCTTGCCTGTGACAAGAAGAATACACAGCAAGTCACAGGCAGCTCAGTGGTCTCACCCAGTTCACTATCAATTCAGAGACTGAGTGAACTTCTGAGAAAGATCCCTAGATTCCCTAAGAACGAGCCATCTTCCACAGTTATATGACAGTTGGTCACTTCTTCTAAATGGCTGATTTGACCCGCTGGTCAAGAGTCACAAACCATTCCCCTTTTTGAATCATATACTGCACCTATTCCCCCCCACCCTCTGGGGATCATCTCTCCCAGTTCCTACCTTGCCCTAAATATAAGGTTGAACAGATAGAATATGTGCTAACTATTTACGATAATCTGAAGGACTATTCAAAGTGATCCTCTTGTATTTAGCTGTGCCACTTTGAGTACCTTTCCCAGAACCAAGGAAGAGCTGTGTAACTCTCACCAACAGAAGTTGGTCCAATAGAAGATATTACCTCACCCAGCTTGTCTCTTTAATATCCTGGGACTGACATGGCTACAACACTGTATATAAGTCAGTGGTTGCAACATTCAGTAAAACTATTCATTAGGCTCATTCAGTATTCCTACCTAAAGCAACCCAATTCACTAATCTATTTTGTAACCACATACAGCATGATGAGATACATTTTGCAGTGTACTATGTCTAGACAGCAAAAAGTGCTTTACCTGAGGAGCTCCAGTGCATATTGCAGAAGTTACAAAAGGAGAGAACTGAAGCCTTTTTGCGATAAGATGTTGCAAGTCCCACAATCTGAGGGATATTTAGCTTTGGAATTCAAGGATTACAGCTTTATTCAAATACTAACATATATATCAGCAGAGTAGAAGTTTGTTGGTTTTCTACCTGGTCCATCTTTCCATTATATGTTTGCCTAGGACAATGGGACCCCGATGCTGATTAGAGCCTGTAAGCACTACCACAATACAAATAATAACAGACAGTAGCATCTGGGTAATGGTGTGCTGCCATTATGTTTAATGAAGGCAGCTGAAACCCTGGGGATTGTAGCTAGTGACCATCCTTGGTTATAATCTCATGAGCCTTGAATGCTGTTCTCTTTCACATCAAGGGCCTACGATTTTGGTATGTTCTTCTCCTGGATATATGCTGGAGTATGTGTGACATCCTTCTCATGCAGTGAAGCTTAATAGTCTTTTTTTGTTTCTTTCCAGTTTCATTTGAATGGAAGGTACTGTTGTGTATTCTGTGACTGGTGTACTAAAGATTTGTTTTCCCTCTCTGCATCCACGTCCAGTTAGGGAACGTTACTTTTCTATTTGTGACATTCATTAATTTCCATATTTCAATATTAATTTCCATATTCCCAACAGAGGCTCTGGTCTTTGGGTTACATTTGAAATAGGTATTTTTATTATTTGCTTACTACATTTGACTGGATATGGCTGATGTGGTTTGAGTATGACATTGCACTGAAGCATTTTTTACTTATTTGCTGTATTACTTAATGACTACTGGCAACAAGTAAAGTTTTGATGAAAATGACAAAGGGAAGAGATGCTGTCCAGAGCATAAGAGAGCTCTTAAATAACATCGGGCACAGCACTGTGACTCCTAAGCCAAAATTAAGTCCTTTGAAGCATTTCAAATGGAAAGACACAAGATGAGTTTGCCACAATTTGTGTGTATGAGCACACAAGCCGCAGATTAAAAATAATTATGCAACCATCACTGATCTTTTTATGTACACGTGGGAATGCTAAAAGTGTATAATATTGTCAGATTAACCTTCAGCACACATACAATCCTTTCTAAGAACAGGAGTAAAATGAAGAAGAGCCTCAGTGACTCATAAGAGAATGAGGGAGAACAGCACAGAATACAAAGAGGCTCCTAACATAAGGAGGACTGAAGAGTTCCAGAAGTGAATGTCACATACTCATGACTCCTGGGCATGAAGATGTTTCACTGGCTGCATTAATGTGTAGACATTAAGCTATTTTTCTAAGAGCTTTATTGTGTGGATAAATCCAGCAGTTAAAAGCTCAGAACAGAGTCTAAGGTAACCGGTGAGCATCTTGATTCAAAGGCTGTATTAGTGAGTTGATAATGGAACACAGAAATCAAGAAGTCTGGTAATGTTTCCAGTTACTAAGCGCTCTTTCCAGAGTAAGTGTTAATGAGTGTGAATTTTCATTCAGTGCCCTGGATCATTTGGTAGAGTTGCAGGATTCAAATGGAGCATAGGTAGCATTAGCTGTAACATTCAATTTATGGGGAATATTGCCAGTGACATGGATAGAAGCATTTCTTGTTCCATTCACCAGTCTTTCACTGAAGCATATGTTTTCCCAGAGCAGTGATAGTTTTATATTATCAACGCTGCTACAGTTAAAAAAAAAAAAAAATTGTAATGGAAGGAACAAGGCGATGAAAGAGATGCTCTCATTGGTTCATTCTGTATAATTGTTGTTCCATAGACTAGAAGTGGTAGAATGTAGTGTTGGAAGCATAATCAGCTGGATTCTAAAGTTTCTTCTGAGACATAAAAGGTGCAGTTAGGGTATAGTAAACCTATAGGTAATTCTTTATTTTTAGGATGCTGGGCTTGCATACACATGGTAGCTCCTGGGTTTGTTAGCTTGCATCTCGAAAAACTAGCTTGTGTGACATAGTTCTACCATGTAGAATCTGTTTAGGTTCTAGCCTGGAATAACCAATCATGGAATGAATTGCTTACTACACTACAGAAACAACAACTCGAGTGAGTGAGAGGAGAATTTTACAGCACGTTAGCAGGTCAATTATACCTCTTCTCCCTAGCAAGAAATAACTGACATGCTATTTGGGAAGTCAACTTCAATTAATTCAGCCTTCAATGTCTCCTCTGTTATGTTTGTCAGTTACTAAACCAGACAACCTTTAGTGCAGTCCCATCTGATGACTGGACTGCATTATTACCAAATCTGGGATCCAAAAACTTGGACCCTTGTATTTCATAGACAGATGCTCTACTGGATGAGCTAATGATGGTCTTCTCCTGGCCAACCAAGTGGAAGGTGTGTGAAATTTGTTTAAACTATAAGTCATTTTGCCTGTCTTCCTGTGACAGGACAGTAATAGCAGTTTTATCATACATAAACTTACATGCCTGCTGTACTGTATATCTGCTTCTGACCATCATATGATGATAGCTTGAAAGCAACTCTCCCCCTCTCCACTGGTAAAGAAACATTGGAAATAGGATTTGTCACAGGCTATGCTCATATGAGTGATAATCTGAGGAGGTGCTCCTCTCAGTCTGAAAAAGCAGTGAACTCCAAATCGACCAAGCAACAGAGCATATTAAAATAACCCGTTTTGTACTTGTTGGGTTTGAAGGTGACAAGTATCTCTAAGAGGAACTGTTGAAAACACATGCATGGGAATGTAGCTCCATCCCAAGTATCCAAAAACAGGCAACATCATTTCCATCAGCTTTACTAGGAAACATAGATGCATGCTTTATGAAAAAAGAAAACACTTTGGTGAAGAATTATCCCATCAAACATACTAGGGCAGATTCTTTTCTTGTAACCCATGAAATGGTTAAAATTAAATTTCCAGTTGTGTACCTCTCGGCTATAGAGTTGAGCATCTAAACAGTTGCTGATACTGTTTTTGAGCAGCTTAGATGGTTCATTACTACAGAGCAAATAAAGCCAGCATACACATCCTTAGTGGCACTGAAGTATCTCAAAAATGCAAGATGGCCCAATATAAACCAATGGCATGAGATTTTAGCTCACTAAGGAAAATATATTGGTTTTTGTCTTCCCTACAGTTGTCAGGGAAAGAAAAGACCTGGTTCACAAAGTATCTTGAAAAAATGAAATACTGCATGCTGCTCAAAATGTTTTCTACAGCTGTCATTTTTGAGCTGAAATAATTTGTACATTATCCTTTTGTACTTCAAGAAACTGCTGAATTGGCACCAATAGGGATTTTGACAGAATTACTCAAGTTTCATAGAATGAAATGAGCAGCTAGAGGAGGCCCAATTTCAACACACAATTTTAATGGTCCTACAATACCCAGAAACTATGCTAAATATTCCTGAGCACCATCTACCGACACCTTTTCTCTTAACCATTTATCTATGTCAAGAGAGAGCATTTGAGTAACAGAACATTTACCTCTTAAGGGATTCAGCTGAGTTATGCTGGAATGGATTGCACAAAGATGACTGGTTAACTGAAGCATGAACACTTAACAAGCTGGCTTTTCTCAGATTGGTAGCCAAAGAATCCGGGGGGGGGAGGTGTTGTTGTATATTTCCATCTTGTATCTTTCACGTATTCATTCTCTTGTGTTCAGTCTTCTGAGTGCTCACATTCTCTTTTACATGCTGTCTCACCCTTTCTCATGTGGTGATTCCATGCTCCCTCCCTTTCTTATTTTACTTTGTCTTCCTAAAACCTCACATATAATTGGAAATGCCAGTATTTTTAGGATTAATGCTTCCATTAATCAATCTTTTTATTTTAAGCACTATCCTGATTCAAACAAATGATACTGCAGCCTCCAGAAATAACTTCAAGATGCGCTGTTTAAATTACACTGGAACAGATGAAACATTTGCCAGACTGAAAGTATGGAATATGGCAGCAAGCTTGGCGAAAGGAGTGACAGCATGAGGGACATGGAATCATAGGTGTTAGAGATGGAAAAGATTAGTTAGATCACTAGTCCATCTCCCTGCCAACAGCACGGCTTCTAGTGCAGCGGTTCCCAAACTGTTATCTGCAGAATGCTCATATGGCCCTCAAAGAAGTGGCTAGTCACATGGTGTTGGTTTTCCTTCCTGTTTCCACTTCTTGTTTCCAGCTGCATCTGCAGAAGGCCAGGCAAATGTGAGTAGTATAGACCATAAGACAATCTCTCTTAGAATCTGACCCATGGTATATGCACTCTCCCCTTGTCTGGAGATTGTTGATGGTGGGAAATTAATTCCAGATTATGAAAGAAAGTTACAACTGAACTTCCCTGGTCTGATTTTGTCTGATTTGAAACTAAATTTGTCTGAAGTGTGTAATATCCAGGTTAAACATCCTGCAACTTGAAAATTATGTACTGTATATTATATATAACATGCTGAAATCCATTATTCAAGAATAGGACACGAAAGCAATAGAATAGTAGCCACCCAGGGCCAAATTCGGCTACACCTACTTTGCAATAGGTAAGACTTCACACCGTGGACTAAGGGAAGCAGAGTCTGGGCCTTAATTGTAAACTAGAACAAAGTAGCATTGTATTGTTTCCTGAAACTTAGCTCTTTCTAGCTCCCTGATATTTTCCTTTCTAAAAATAATAGTTGTCACTCAAGATACCACAATCATTTCCCTTTTTTGTCATTTCTAGGTCCTGGCATTGCCTTTGTGGTTTATCCTGAAGCCTTAACAAGGCTTCCTCTCTCTCCGTTCTGGGCTATAATATTCTTTTTGATGCTTCTAACTCTTGGATTGGACACTATGGTAAACTGCTTTTTTCACCTTTTCTCTTGCTCCACCACTTCTGTCTTTAGGATCATGTTACATACTACTTGCTATGTGGCCTGTTACTAAACCTCTTTGAGAAGAGAGAAATGAACTGAGGACAATAATACTTAATTCATAGGGAAGCTTTGAATTTTCATAGTTAATGTTTAAAATAATAGGTGCTGAACACGATCACGTACACAATGAATTTATCATGTAGTCTCTTTCTTGATCATATCATAGTTTGTATAAAGGCTAGATTATTATTAATGTTTTGTTTTTCTGTGATCCCAGTTTGCCACTATTGAGACGATTGTGACCTCCGTTTCAGATGAGTTTCCCAAGTACTTGCGTACCCACAAACCACTGTTCACTCTTGCTTGCTGCATTTCCTTTTTCATCATGGGATTTCCTATGATCACTCAGGTAAAATATTGTCTTTGAGCACCACTGTGACTTGTCCTTCGATTCCTCTCTCCTATGGGATAATGGTTATGTCCGAGTTTCCCAATGGCCCATGCCTTCTGACTCTGGAATAGCCAGAAATACTGGATTTTAAGAACTGTTAATTTTGTTTTAAGATTCTTTTCAGAGATTGTCTCCTTCTATGCCCTGTAAACTGGGACTCATGGGTACTAAGGCCATGTCTACACTGGGAGCACTTTACCAGTATAGGAATACTAGTATACTATGCCAGCAAAGTGCTCCTAATGTGGACACAGCTACATCTACAAAGCACAGTTTTGTACTGGTATAGTAAAATCCACCCCCACAAATGAATCAAGCTTTACCGGTAAAAAACATGGTTTTGCTGGTATAGCTGAGTCTACTCTAGGGACTTGTGCTGGCATAGCTATGTTAGTCAGGCCTAACACATTTTTATACCCCTGAATGACATAGCTATACTGGCAGTGTAGACATAGCCTAAAGCACCTTTCCTTACAGGTGGAGGGATACAAAAATAGTTCCAATCAAAATTTTGGAAAGAAATCTAAATAGTCCTGTAGTGTATACAGCATACAGCCAGTACATGCTGGGTTGCTGCAGTACCTCAGGCCATAGGGTGTGTGTGTGTGTGTGTGTGTGTGTAAATATATATAAATAAAAATTGTACATTAAAAATGAATTTGCTGCTGATATAAGGTGCTGTAAGGCAGCAATAGACACAGGACAGATGCAGGATGGACAAGAGTTCTGTAAGCTTCCTTGCCCTGCCACCCACCTCAGCCCTGGCTGGGCTTCGTGTGTGTGTATGTGAGTGAGTGACATTCCTTGCCCTGTCTGTTGAGATTGCCAAGAAAGAGGGTGTCAGTTGTGGTGATATTTCGCAATATGAGTCCCTATCAACTGGGAGCTGAACTGAGAACACATCCAACCACACATTTCACATAAGCTGCTGAAAAGCTGCTAACTCCTTCTGGCACTACTGACCTTGGGATGGATTCAAACCAGCAAATTAGAGGTGAAAATCTCTTTATTCCATTGGTCCACACTTTGTTATGCAAAAAGTGGGAATAGTATATAGTAAAGACAGATACAATATATAGCATGTGTGTGCCATAGGTAATTGCCTTTTTTTAACTTTAGGGTGGACTGTACATGTTACAGCTTGTGGACACTTACGCAGCTTCTTACTCTCTTGTCATCATTGCCATCTTTGAGCTTGTTGGGATTTCATATATATATGGTAAGAAATCAGTATTGTTGTTGGATAGCATTTAGAGGTGGATATGGCGAAAGCGATGTTTACGGTACATGATGAAATAAGAAATAAAGGAAGTGGCAGCACATGAAAGTTTAGCTTTGAATCTCTTCAGCAGTGCAATGCAATATTAGCAAACAAGAAAAAGAGATTTAGAAATGTTATTTTAAATGAGAGTGATTCAGTGATGCTTCCTTACCAGAGCAATTCTTTAAACTTATATATTCAAGTGATTACTATTTCTATAGGACCAACAGTGGGCTGGTCATTTCAGCAAGTGGTTAATTATGATTATCGTTGTTATACATTTATCCAATCCTTGTATTGGATGAATACTGAGAAGTTGTTTAAAATATGCAATAAATTAAACAATGGGTAAGATCCTCAGCTGGTGTAAGTCAGTGTAGTTCTCTTGATATTAATGAAGCTACATCAGTTTATACCAGCTGAGGATCCTGGCCCTCGAAACTGTTTAGGAGTGACATTTTCAGGAGACCCATTCTTGGAAAGAGGCACTGTCCAACAACGGTACAAGGAAATGCGAAGTTATCCCTTTGCAAAAGACAACTCCTGCCTTCACTCTTAACATTCTCCTGGAGACACTTGGTGACGTGTCTTCATTAGAAAATGAGAACATGACACTGAGGGGTCATGATGAGAAGCACAGTTCTGCAGTCAGTGCAGACAGGGATGAATTTTATCTAATGTTATATCAGTTGGTAGTAGGTAACCCTCTAATTCTCTAGTGAAGAGAAACCATGGGCACACACACTGTTTCATTTTTAGACCCTGCTCCTGTAATGTGATGTGCACAGGCACTTGGGTCCATCTGTAAATGAATTGCTCAAAGCTGAGCTCATTTCAAAGCACATTGACCTTGTAGTAACTGTAGAATGCCCACTTGTTGCTGAGGGGTGAAAGTTATGTGAAGGATATGAAAAGAAGGAGAGATTGGGGCAAAAGTGGTATAACTGGGGCTATTGAGCCAGCTTTACTTATTATCTTCTACAACAGCATGCTAGTTAAAATGGTGGTAGTGTCATTGAGGGATGGGCATGGCAGGGATTAAAGTTAGCCTTTGCCATCAGTCTGTGCCTCTGATTATATAAATCTTGTTACCTTATTAAAATGTGTAGAGCTGAATTCTCTGAGTTCATGGACCCAGGTGGAGTGGGTTTGTGTAGGGGTAAGTTAGGGCAGAAGTTAGTGCAATGAATGGGAAATGTTACCCAGCTATACAATGTGAAATGTTAAAGGAGAACTTCCGGCTGTTGGATTTTATTTGATCAAAATGCTCTTTGCTCCCATGCCCACAACATTTATGCATTTTAATTAGAGATGATTCAGAATTATAATAATCAACACACTTAGGTAGAACAAAAATACCAGATAATATTGGTAATGGTTACCAGTTTGGCATCCAAATAACTATCCTAAAGGTACTCAGATCTGAAGCTTGGCAAAATTCCCTGAAGTGAAATCTAAAGGACAGGTCATGGGGGAGGGAGGGGGGTGAGGGCAGTGGTGGCAGGATGCCTGGCTTCTGCTCCTGGCTCCTAGACGAGCTGCCTCAGTTTACATGTGGGAAGGCAATGGTAATACTTCCCTGCCCCTTTGGGATGCAGTGAGACTCAACTAACATTTGTAAAGCACATGCAGATCCTCAGATAAAATAGCAATGCATTATATGTGCAAACTATTATACATTTTCACATTTTATATTGATAGAGAGCACCCTGCACTCTTTTTCCAGACATGTTACAACACATCAGTTCTTCTCTCTTCACCACTCTTAATTAACTCCTAATTTTAAAAGGGGCCAAATATTTTTCAGAGCTAAGTTTTTGCCCTTGGCTGCTCATGAATAGTTCCCATTGAAGTCAGCTCCTGTTGAAGTCAATGGAAACTACTGATGCATCCATCTAAGTCCAAGGGAAGAGTTGACTGCTAAATAACCCAGAGTCAAACAGGGTGAGCATTATAAAGAGATGTTTACAATTTGAGGCAGAAGAGGTGAGCAGCTTTTACCTTTGCCCTTCTCCAACAGCATGCTAGTTAAAACAGTGTAATGTGGGGGAACAGCTGAACCCCGCCTTTTTTTTTTTTTTTGGCTGAGCTGTTGGCAATAGGTGCTAAAACAGCACAAAATACAGTGCCAGATGTTGTTTATGAAATGGAGTGATTGCATATTGCTCTGTGCCAAAAGAAAGCATTAAAATGACAGGACTCTTTCATTACATTCCCCTGTTTGACTTATTTGAAGATGGATTGAGTTCCCACATGATTTCTCTTGAGAAGCTCAACAGTGAGGCCTGTTTATAAGATTTGTATTGCCACTTTGTGGTGGATTTTATTTTTATGGAAACACATAAAAGGAATCTAACAGGAAAAAAGAACAAATTCTAGTACAGCAGCAGCCTCATGGGCTATCGGAGGGTTGTGTGGGCAAAGCACAGAACTGAGGGTCAGGACCAGGGTTTTATTGCTGGCTCTACTACAGACTTCCTGGCTGTTGCTGGCTGTTTTTTCTGTACAGTTTTTCACCATTACTAATGTCAATATAGCTGCAGCAGTTGTCACAGGTGGTGCTAGCCACTGGGGGCCTTAAGCAGGAATATTTTTGGGGGTCCCCTGCACACAATACATACTAAAAAAATCAAATAAGGGGCTCCCTGAAGCTGCTCGGGGCCCAAGCAATTGCTTAGTCTGCTTATGCCTTGCGCTGGCTCTGAGAGTTGTAGCAACAGAGGGAGCGGTAGTGCAGCTTGGGCTGCAGGTGGCAGCTGGTGTTCTTAGCACCATATTGTGTACATTTGATCATAGCAGGTTTGCGACAGCACTGTGGTAAAAGCACCCTTGGGATGCTGACACTGTCTACACTAGTGCTATTGTGGTTGCTGTGCCAGTGTTAGCAATAGTGTGTGGGAGGAAAAGACTTGTGTCTTTTTAAGGCTGCACTGTGACTATGGGCAAGTCACTTAGGCCCACATTTTCAATAGAGGCCTTTAATTTTAGGGTGTTACAATTTTGGGATGCCCAACTTTAAGCTCCTAAAGTTTTAAACATCTCAATACTTTGCTGAGAGCAGTATCCACAGCACTCTTTAGGCTAATTAAAAAAATGATGGGCTTGCATGGTTTTTAGGTGCTCAGCATTTTCTTCACTTTCAGTCATCTGGCTCCACAATGGGGCCTCTGTGTGCTCTCACGGACCTCTAAGTGGGCTCTTCACAAGCAAATCTGCCCGCATGAAGTTGGTTGCAGGATCAAGGCCCGTGTGGATGTCTGCAGAAAGTGATGGGCCAACAGATGTGGGGTACTGTGACAGAGTGCAAAGAGTGAACAGGTGAGACGGCACTCTGAACACTTTAGATGCTAATTAATTCCTTCAGAGGAAGCTGATTGGGGTGAATAAATAATCAGGCTGGGTGGGTTAAAGATTCAGTTAGCCCATCAGTCCAAGCCTGAGATAGTAAAAGGAAGGAAGTGCCAGTGGGGGAAGAAAAAGTGGAACGAGGCTAATTGAGCTCAGTTCACTCAGAGACCTCAGATCCTGAGAGGGCCAAATCACTGTAGATGTTGTAAATAGTCAGTTGCTCTGGGCTTGTAGTAGTACTAGAGGAGGGAAGTTGCAATAAAAGGTCACTGAGTAAACACCTAATGGAGTTAGTGGAGTTCTTGCAGGGAAGAAGACAGGAGGAGATGAATTTCCTGTTATGCATGGGGTCTTGTCTGGGATCATGATGTTCCCATTGGTGGGGACAGAGGACCAGATGGGTGAAGCTGGTGCCAGGAGTTAGCATTCTGGTAATGGAGCAGACCTTACAATGGTTGGTGGTGGAGCAAAAAAAAAAAAAAGATGCAGAAAGTTATGTATTTGTTCCAGAAACCCTACACGTGGAATGACAGTCCCTCCTTGCATGGCAGGTTGAGCAGCAGAATAGTCTGCAAGAGTTCATAAAGTAACAGGTGCAGGGGCAGCAGAACTGATATAGGGTCTGGTGAGGCTAGTGTCAGGGAACAACAGTTGGACGTGGGGTAAGCCTGTGTAAGATGGGCCCAGCAGAATACCTCAATGTGTTTTTATTAACTTTTGAGAGGGTAGCAATTGGAGCTGGATGGGATAAGGGATTGTGGGCCTTCTGTGTGGCACCCTATTTGTGCAGGGAAGGCAGGCTATATGGCCCTGAGTGAGGAACAGGCCTTAGTTTATGATAGGATAAAAGCAGCCAACGTGGAGAGGGTTGACCTCTTGGTTGAAAAATACCTCTGAAATTTTGGGACACTAGATGAACTGGAAGTGTGTGACCCAAGACATTCATGCAAAAATTATCAGACTGGGCAACGTATCAGCTGAGGGCTGAAGTGCAGAGGAAATAAGGCATGAAGATATTGGAACAAATTCTCCAGAACCTTTCTGACAGCGCACGTGTTTGGGTCCGGAAGTACCAGCTGATGACCCTGGAGGAAGCGGTAAGCTTGTAGAAGAGCTTGTGAACACAGACTTTCCAGGAAAGAATTCCACACATTTCAGGAACTGAACTCGGAAAGAAGAGGGCCATGCCCAGGATGAATGAAAGGGAAAAGGAGGAGATGAGGGGAACTCCTGTGGGTAGCTGGGGGGGTGGTTTTCTACCAGTGTGGGTGGCTGGGATATATGAAATGGGGCTACCTGATTATGGAATGTGGGTGCTCAAGATTTTGTGGATGGTCTAAAACTATTAGAGATGAACAGAAAAAGAAAACACCTGCAATCCCTGTAAAAGTGGGGAGGAGGTATCGGGGAGGGGGTGGCTGGTGGGCACTGTCTCAGGATTCTCTCATCTGGAGAGATTTGGTGGGATTGGATTCTGCCAAGTGGGATCCTGAAACTAGAATATATCCACAGCAAGAAGAGACTCTGCCCAATGGCAGAAATCCCCCTAGAGGCTAAGGAGAGGTTGAAGTGGATAGGGTGGAAGATGGGCTGCCTCATCCAGTCACTATAGGGACAAATTGGAGCCTCTTCCCTTATAAGAGGAAAATGTGTCCAGAGGCTCTCACAGGAGGAAACAAAACTAACAAGGAATGGAGCAAAGGGACTTGACATAAAAAAATCAGAGAACCCTGGACACAAGACAGGAGGAAAGCAGGACTTCCCTGGAGAAATGAAGGAAGGGAAAAGAGAGCCTCGAACAAGGGATAGTGGAAAATACAACCCTTAGCTTGTAGATGAAATAGTTCCAGGGAACCTCATTGCCAGAACAGCGGGAAGAGGAATCCCAGGAACAGTTCCTGGGGCTGGTGGAATCAGAGTCCCTAGTGGAGGAGAAAAAGAAGGGACAGCAACAGGTCCTGCCCCAAACCAAAAAAAGAAAGGGAAAAGAGAGTGAGGAAACAGGCTGCCAGTGGTGCAGAAACAGTTATGGAGGTGACCCCCAACATCAAGTGTGACTTCTGTGTGTGAAAGATGGACAGCCACCCTGGGGGCAAGCATGAGCAGAAGGAGTCCAGCACCTCCCTTAAAGAAAGGAGGGTGCAGGAGAAACAAAACCTGGCTGAGAGGCAAGAGGGACTAGGTGTGTGACAGAGTTCAGGGAGTGAACAGGTAAGCCTGCACTGTGATGACTTAGATGCTAATTAGTTCCCTAGAGGAAGCTGATTGGTGTGATTATCTAATTGGGCTGGTGGGCT
Organism: Chelonoidis abingdonii; assembly: GCF_003597395.2. Taxonomy (NCBI): domain Eukaryota; kingdom Metazoa; phylum Chordata; order Testudines; family Testudinidae; genus Chelonoidis; species Chelonoidis abingdonii. The sequence goes on along the minus strand of NC_133772.1, from coordinate 65,711,856 downwards.
GAGTGGGATAAATATTCAGCACAAGTCTGATAACGAGACACAGAAAGGAAGTGCTGGGGGTGGGGGAGGGTAGGAGAACACAAAATAGTTGAGCCCAGTCACACATCGGCCTCATGGAAGGGAAACCCCTATTCCCTATAGATCCTGAGGAGGGGGCCAAAAGCACTGTAGCTACTGTAAACAGACTGTTCCATGGGGACTTCAGTAGTACTGATGAAGGAAAGTTGAAATAAAAAGTCACTGAGTACACACCTGCTGGAGTTGGTGCACTTTCTGCAGGAAAGAAGACAAGTGGAGAGGCACGCCCTGTTACATGTACAAATGACCTAGGGTGACCAGACAGTAAGTGTGAAAAATCAGAACAGGGGGTCAGGGGTAGTAGAAGCCTGTATAAGAAAAAGACCCCAAAATCGGGACTGTCCCTATAAAATCAGGACATCTGGTCACCCTACAATGAGCACTGGCTCAATCTGGCACCTGGCCTCCAAACTGCTAATTCAAAAGCATTTAGAATTGTCATTTTGCTCATGATTTTGAATCATTTCTACTAACATACTTATAGCATAGATAAGCACTTATGCAAAGGAGAATTAGGTTTTATGCAGCATCTTAGTTTAGAATAATTAGAAATCGAAAAGATCTATTAGGTCAAATCTACTTCTCCTGACCCTCCTCTTAGTACAATATTGACGTTTGTATTTATTATTATTGTTAATAATAATAATAATAATAAATGACGCTGACGTACAATATAGCAAATATTAGCTTCTGAAATTAGTCAAGTGTCAAAGCTTAGAGACCCTGGTTTTCGTTAGCACTAAAAATAAAGGGCCTTTTATATCTTACATTTTCTTGGTGTTATTTATGTAGGGTATTACCACGACACTAATTTACCTATACATTCCTTTATTAAATCCAAAGGCCAAATAATATTTATACTATTGAGCTAAACATGTCTTAAAAAGCCCAAATATTAAGCAATTTACTACTACTAAACAGTAACAAAACATTTATAAGCATTTGGTCAAAATATGGGTTAACCCCAGGTGCGCTTAGCCCCGGATTGGTCACTTCCAACATGGTCAGGCAGGTATTAGCAAGGAGCCCTTTAAAAAAGTTTTCTTTTTTATATCTTTTTAACCAAGTGATGTCATTGCGAGTTATTGGACCTTAGCTAAGGCCAGATTGAAGGAGTTTTTTATCTAGCCAATTGTTTACTGCAACCGGTACCCAATTAACTGTGTTCTATTTCTATTACTTTAGCTCAAAGCTTAAATGAGGTCACACTGGTATTTTGAAGGGTCTTTACAAGTTTAACACAACAGTTCTTCTTTCTCGTGATTTTACTCTTTTTGGTCATATGTTTTGGGCTTATTGCTCATGCTAATATCCCAACTCAATTTAAAATCATAGTTCACTCATATCTATATTTCTACTCCCTCAGCTAGTCTCCTTGACTTCAGTGAGACTGGTTTTATAAGGACTGCTCACAGGAGTAGGGTGCAGTGTCCACAATTTGCACTGGCAGAGGTGGGAACTACATCTTCATTTGTGTATTTATTCTAAGAGCGCTTTAAATTGGTATGATGCATTTTTTGAACTCCAGACAATTGCTTGACACCTTTCTTCACATACTTGTACCCTTCATAGCAAGCAGTCTGGCATCGTACCAGGCAGGAGCTTTTGTTGATGAAATAAATCTGTCTTCAGCTCTTGTTACACGTTCTGCTTGCTGAACTCATCAAGTTTTTTAAATTAAAAAAAAGAAAGCCATGCTTGGTTATTTCCTTGCAGTCACTTGGTTTTCATTAGTACCTGTGCTACATAATCCAATCAAAGCCTTGCAATCCACATGCCCTGCACAGACATTTATTCTCCACTCGTTTAGATTATGGATGCATGATTGGTAAGGAGCAGTTTAGGGCTTCACTCGTTAATTGAATCATAGTTAATCCCAAGCAGTGTATTTTGGAATACACAAAGATGCCAGAGCTGGGTGAAATACTGTAGAAAACTATGCACTTGAAGTTTTAAATGAATTCTTTTGATGCTTTTTGTCTTTGTTTCTTGGCAAGAGCATGGCAAAGATGTTTAATCTCGGAAATGTTCATCAACACAACTGCCTCGGGATATTTGTAGAAAATAAATTTTGAATTGTAATTCTGAACATTTCTATCTGGATCTAGATATTTACATGGCCCTCCTCATCCTAGTATCTGAGCATCTCATACTCATCAATGGATTTTTTCCTTACAACACTCCTGAGTGTAAGGAAATCGCCACATTTTAGGGATGAGGAACTGAGACGAGGGGAGGTTGTGACTTGCCCAATGTCACACAAGAAGTGTGTGGTTTGAGCTGGGAATTGAACCCTTGTCTCCTGAGTCCCAGTCCAGTGTCCAGTTCCTTAGAATATCCTTCCTTTTCTTATGGGACACTTGATACTAATATATATGATCATCCGATCAAGGAAGAGAAACATACTATGTGACTTGTGTGTCCAGTGTACTGTGCTTGACTTCTGAATTGCTGGTATCGAATGCTTGAAGCAAGATTTGCAGCAGTATGTTTCTGAGCGATCAAGAGGCTGAAGTAAGTTTTATCGAAGGACTTCAAACATGTGGGGGTTGGGGTCACAGGCAGTTTTGACAAGAGAAAGGGGCTAAAATGAATATCTGAATTGCTTGCTGCAAATTGTTTATTCAGCTCTACTAGACGTGCAAGTAGATATCAATATAAAACAATGAGGGCCAAATACACTGTTACATAAGTACAACTCCCACTTAAGGCTCCTGTTCAGCAAGATATATAAGCAAGTGAATAGTCCCTGTGGCTACTATGAAAGTAAGATTATATAGCTACTTTGTGGTTCTGCAGTTCTGTAAGAGAAGCACTGGAAAAGTCACACTAAAATGGTGAACCAAAATTGCTCTTAATAACCGTAGAAACAAAACGAAGAACAGAATTGGTCGTGTGAGGAGGGGGGCATTAACTATCAGGAGTGAGGGAAAGGAGAGAGCTCATTTTTCTTGCTTTCATAGTCCAAGGGAAATCAGACAAACTTTATATACTTTCATCCTTCGTAAATTTGTGTTTTTCTCTAAATATAACTTTTCTTTAATACCATTTTTCTCTTCTACTTCATTCCTCCCCCTTATACGTTACCATGAAGGGGGTTTTATCTCTTTTCATATCTAATGCTCTAGTCCTAAAAGAAGAAGTGCCAAGAGAGAGTACCAGATGTTCTGGCCAGGAGCGGCTCCAGGCCCCAGCACGCCAAGTGCGTGCTTGGGGTGGCAAGCTGCAGGGGGCGCTCTGCCAGCGCCGCGAGGGCGGCAGGCAGGCTGCCCTCGGCGGCTTGCCTGCAGAGGGTCCGCTGGTCCTGCGGCTTCGGCAGTAGCTCCGGGACCAGCAGACTCTCTGCAGGCAAACCGCCAAAGGAAGCCTGCTTGGGGCGGCAAAAACCCTAGAGCCACCCCTGATTCTGGCTCTTCCCCCCGCCCGCACCCCTCCCCAAAAAAAGGATTGGAAAGGCATTCAGGAGTATGATGGCATGACATAAACCCTGGTCTCATCTGGTATTACCCCCGCAAGCCACCTTATGCTGCTCATATTTCTACTCCTTCTGTCTGATCCAAGCAGTGATTATGATCCCCTGCCCTGCTTTGTGAGGAACTTCTTAGCACTATCTGGACTGGTACCTTTTTTTCAGGGGGAATCAGAAGATACTGTACACCAAACTACTACTTCTCGTGCTGTGGAAATGTTAAGGCCTGGACTATCCCTCTGCACAAGTTTCTAAGAGCAGGACACCTTGAATCAACTCCAGTTGATGTCAATAGAAACATCTTCCATTGACTTCAAAGGAAATTGGATTAGGCCATTAAAGCATGGGCATCATCTATCCATGCTTTCAACACATTCACATGGCTGGTTATATAAGGGCAACAGGAGTGAACAGCCAGCAATGTTGCTTTTTCTTGTAATCTTACTCCTTTCTTTTTCCTCTACCATTTTAGACTCGATCCCCCTCTCCACATCATGCAAATTGTATTAACTGGTGTAGAAGTACTAGTAAGGAGGAATGTTAAGTTTATATAATTTAAATGAGAGAGGCATATCATATACATCATACATAAATACACATCATAGCAGAAAATTTTGCCTTGGGCTCAAAATTTCTCACTTCCTGTCACTCTGAGGAGGACAAAAAATGGCACATTTAATTCTGTTTTGTGGTGGGTTTTTTTTTTTTCTCCCTTTGGATGAGTAATTAACAGATGTGGCAATGTTCTAATGAGATATGGGTTTCCATTAGAAAATATCTGTTACTGAGCACAGGCAATCTATGTAGGGCTGATCTACAATGGGGGTGGGGGGTGAGGGGATCAATCTAAGATATGCAACTTCAGCTATGCTATTTGCATAGCTGAAGTTGAATTATCTTAGTTCGACTTACCTAGCTGTCCTCATGGTGGCGAGTTGACTGCCGTGGCTCCCCTGTCGATGCTGCTTACTCCTCCTGCCGAGGTGGAGTACGGGCATCGATTCACGGATCGATTTATTGCATCTAGACAAAATGCGATAAATTGATCCCTGATAGATTGATTTACTACCTGCCAATGTGGGAACCCTTGGTGGTAAACAGGTGTGCCAAATTGTAGTGACAAGTCAATGAGTGCCAGATCCTCAGATGGTATAAATTAGTTTAGCACCCCTAAGCAGAAACCAGGAATTGGGAGTTACCACAGTAGATGATCTTGCTCAATACAAATTAGACAGAAGGCACTTTACTGCATATAAAGAACTGGTGTAACAAATGAGGAGAACCGGCTGCCTTAGGATGCAGATCGTCATTTACTTCAGATCAATAGAGTGATGACAATTTACACTAGCTGAGGATATGCCTTATAGTTTTAATGTAGTCAGTCTAATTTTGATCTCACTTTCCACAGTGTAAATCAATAGTAATTACATTGAAGACAATATATTAACACGTGTGTGTGAGTATAGATTTAAGGAGATTTGGTCAACCTTTCCCTTGACCAGCTGGTATCCATCCCTCAAACGGTCTGGAACCCATGTTGCTTATTGAAAGAAATGATCAATATTTAGCCAGTTTGCCTCCAAAAATTAATAGAATCTTTGTTTGAGTGCCAGTTATGAGAGGACTATATGGCCAGTTATGTGGACTGCTAAGGGCATCACAGAATTGTCTTTGTTATCTGTCCTGGCACTTCTTAGTTCTGAACTCTGACTGCTGCAGAAGAAACACCTGAACCACTCAGGTTTCCAGTCTAAACAAATCAAATTAAAATGTAGTGGGTTAATACTAAATCATCATATTAATCAGATAATTAGTGGGTCTGTGTTGATAGTTCAAGACATTTGAGGTAAAGGGGCAATCCATTGACATCATCTCAACCATCTTACAAAAGTCCCAACTCAAATATAATTAAATGCAAAAATAGCGAAAAGTTGACACTGAAATCAAAGGAAAGCATCAATCATGCATTCACTCAGTCATGCACATAGAGGAACAGTTCCTGTTTTCAGACAGATACTTATAAATTTCTCTCTTATATTTTGTCAAGTATCAGGGGGTAGCTGTGTTAGTCTATATCCACAAAAACAACAAGGAGTCCAGTGGCATCTGAAAGATTAATAGATTTGTTTCTACTGTTAAAATTTAAAGTATTGTTTTTAAGAAGTTGTTTTCTGTTAGTCTTTAAGGTGCCACCAGACTCCTTGTTGTTCTCTTATATTTTGGTACTCAGTGGCTCAACTTTGAACAGCCTTTTTAACACACAATGTTTGGATGAAAGGTCACACTGGAACTTGGTCATGGCAAAAATCTTTGCCTCCAAAAAAGTCACAATTTTAACTTTCACTTTTTATATACAGGCCTGTCTGCCTCACAAGCACAACATGAGATCTGAATCAGGCCCCCTGTATGCAGTGTTTGAGATCATGGTGTAAATTAAGTTTTATTTTTTTACAGTTGTCAGGTGGTGGATGAATCAATTAACAAAGGTTATCCTCAAAGGTGTGTGTGTCGGGGGGGAGGACAAATAAATATAGAAATTTCAGACAACATTATAGATTTGCAACTAGCCAACAAAAGGGATTTTGTGTGTCATTACATTAACAATTATTTTTGAAACATACTATATACTTGATCTGTATATACAATTTCAATTTGCTGTAATTTTTAGGGAGTAAATAACTTATTAGAATTGTGTTCTACACAGTATTCTCCCACCATACTGTATGGTTAGAACATCTATTGAAATTTTGAATTGACAAGTCAGAGAGTTTGTTACCGTAATTAGACACAAGGGAGATCACAATAGTTGTTTTGCAGACTGCAGCCAGTCTCTCACCCCTAACTGTATTTGCATTTGTTATTTACAGGCTTGCAAAGATTTTGTGAAGATATAGAGATGATGATTGGATTCCAGCCAAGTAAATTCTGGAGAATCTGTTGGGCATTTGTGACCCCAACTATTCTAACTGTAAGGCAAATAATTTTCTGAATGTCTCCTGTTCAATCAGATTTTGTTTGTTTGTTTATGAAACCTGCTCTTTCCCAAACACAATTATCGCTCAAAAATATATATATTGTGATGGGGCAAGGCCAGATGGCTACAGTAATGTACTGAGAAACAGGTATATTAGCCCCAGGCTAAACAAATCCCTATAGTTACCCTGTGTTTTGTTCAAGAGTGTGGTTGTCAGATTGTTTTTTACCAGGTGTGGTGCTCTGCTCTCTCCCTTGTTGTTATCACTCGGGCTGCGTTGTGTGTGTTGCCATCTGTTGCTGCCCCAGCTTCTGGCATTGCTCCGGTTAATTCAAGGCACTGGAGCCAAATTAAGATCTTTCTAGGAAGGCCAGTAGAGTAGTACTTATTAGACACCTTGCAGCCCAATCAAGGCAGGCTAATCAGAGGGCACCCTGGGTTTAAAAAGGAAGCTCACTCCAGTCAGGCAGGGGATGAGCAGGAGGGAAGGGCGTGTGTGAGGTTGGGGAGCAAGAAGGCAAGAGAAGCTGAGAGAGAGAGAGAGTGAGAGAGAGGAGAGAGGAGAGGAGAGAAGGAGAGAAGAGGGGGGGGGGGGGGGGTGGGGGGGGGGGGGGGGGGGGGGGGGGGGTGGGGGGGGGTGTGGGGGGGGGGGGGGGGGGGGGGGGTGGGGGGGGGGGGGGGGGGGGGGGGGGGGGGGGGGGGGGGGGGAGGAAGTGGGGGGGGAGGATAAAAAGAAAGGTGTTGGAGGAAGGCGGCAGGGAAGTAGCCCAGGGAGTTGTAGCTGTCATGAAGCTGTTACAGGAGGCACTATAGACAGCTGCAATCCACAGGGCCCTGGGCTGGAACCCAGAGTAGAGGGCGGGCCCGGGTTCCCCCCAAACCTCCCATCTCCTGATCAGACACAGGAGGAGCTGACCCAGACTGTGGGTTCCACAAGAAGGGAAGATCAGTGAGGTGAACAAATCCGCCAATAAGCGCAGGACCCACCAAGGTAGAGGAGGAACTTTGTCACAATATATATATCAATTGTGTGCACATGTACACACACATACATATGTGTGAGTGTGTGTGTGTATATATACATATGTGCGCACATATACCTATATGCGTGTGTGTGTGTGTGTGTATATATATATAATTCTACAGTGTTCTCACCCATTGACTTCTAGAGGAATTTTGGGTGTGTTAGGACTTGAGCTGATCCTGTAAGTCCAGATTCCGCAAAGCACCTAAGCACGTGTGTAATACCCATGGAAATAAACTTTAGTAAGGCTTTTGATACTGTCTTGCATGACCTTCTCATGAACAAACTAGGGAAGTACAACCTAGATTTAGCTACTATAAGGTGGGTGCATAACTGGTTGGAAAATCATTCCCAGAGAGTAGTTATCAGTGGTTCACAGTCATGCTGGAAGGGCATAATGAGCGGGGTCCCGCAGGGATCGGTTCTGGGTCTAGTTCTGTTCAGTATCTTCATCTATGATTTAGATACTGGCGTAGAGAGTACACTTATAAAGTTTGCAGATGATATCAAGCTGGAAGAAGTTGCAAGTGCTTTGGAGGATAGGATTAAAATTTAAAATGATTTAGACAAACTGGAGAAATGATTTGAAGTAAATAGGATGAAATTCAATGAGGACAAATGCAACGTACTCCACTTAGGAAGGAACAGTCAGTTGCACACATACAAAATGGGAAATGACTGCCTAGGATGGAAAAGGATCTGGGGTCATAGTGGATCACAAGCTAAATACAAGTCAACAGTATAACCCTGTTGTAAAAAAAGCAAACCTCATTCTGGGATGTATGAGCAGGAGTATTGTAAGCAAGACACGAGAAGTAATTCTTCTGTTCCACTCATGCTGATTAAGCCTCAACTGGAGTATTGAGTCCAGTTCTGGGTGCCACATTTCAGGAAAGATGTGGACAAATTGGAGAAAGTCCAGAGAGGAGCAACAAAAATGATTAAAGGTCTAGAAAACATGACCTATGAGTGAAGATTGAAAAAATTGGGTTTGTTTAGTTTGGAGAAGAGAAGACTGAGAGGGGATATAACAGTTTTCAAGTACATAAAAGGTTGTTATAAGGAGGAGGGAGAAAAATTCTTCTTAATCTCTGAGGATAGGACAAGAAGCAATGGGCTTAAATTGCAGCAAGGGTGGTTTAGGTTGGACATTAGGAAAAACTTCTTAACTGCCAGAGTGGTTAAGCACTGGAATAAATTGCCTAGGGAGGTTGTGGAATCTCTATCATTGGGGATTTTTAAGAGTGGGTTGGGCAAACACCTGTTGTCAGGGATGGTCAGACTCTAGATAATACTTAGTCCTGCCTTGAGTGCAGGGGACTGGACTAGATGATCTCTCGAGGTCCCTTCCAGTTCTGTGATTATATATAAATAGATATTAAATGTGTAAAAGTTAAGCACATGCTTAAGTGTTTTGTTTTATTTCAATTTTTAAAATACCGCCATAGGCACCCACCCAATGCGATGCTGAATAGGGATGGACTTAAGCATGTGCTTAAAATTAAGCACTTAGTTAAGTGAATTATTTAATTGAGGCCTCAGTGTGTGATCCAGTTCTACTGTGGTGGTAGTGGGAATACACACATCCTTTCTCCAGGAGTGAAAGTGGGGGCATAACTATTTCTTACCTAGTGTTAGGATTGGTTTCACTTGGCACTTAGCAGGACCAATAACAAATGCTCTGTTCTGCCTGAAACTATGTCATTGTGCCAAACAAATTCAGTTCTATTGAACAGTTTCTGAATTGCACAAACATCATACAGGGCACCATAAACTAAGAATAGACTTTTTCTTTTTCTTTCTAACACTGGAGCAAAAGAAGGTTAGCTACTCAGTTATTAAAAGCAATGCTTCACAGTGCCAGTAAGTGGCACTGTATGCTAGTAGTTTGGTTGTGATATCTCTAATGAAACTTAAGTTGATATTTTTGGGGGCAAAAGCCATATAATTTTTCTGCTGTTGTCAAGATTATCTTGTATGGTGTTAATTTTCTCATATAGTCCTATTAAAAATATATTTTGTAGTTTTATAACTCCATACCAAAAATGTGGATGATATTATCTCTAATTCCCTTTTATTCTTTGCTATAATTTTAGATCTGCATCTGATTAAAAAATTACACAAGGGCTCTGAATTTTAAAATCAGTAAAGCAATGTTTTCCATTTGCTAGAGTCAAAATAGGGGATCCATGGGCTTGTGTAGCCTGGGATCTGAATTTTGAATTTGGCCACAATGTTGTATTTTCTTGACATCTGATAAACATTGGTACTGGAATGAGAGAACCTGTCTGTGATTCTAAAACTTCTGGTTGACCGCTGAGCTAAAACAAGACATAAGAACTGATAGCAGTCAAGGACTAGGACCAGGAATTGAATCTTGGTCTCCCCTATGGTCTGTGACCACACACTGGAAGCAAACCATAAGGCCAGCTCAAGCCCATATGTTTCAGCTGAATTACAAGAATTGGAAAATACAACATCTGTAGTAGTAAATGATTTTATATTGATCAGTCATGATACAATCATTATGCAATAGGAAAAGAGCACAGAAAACAAAGCAGTATCTCTTCCTACTGTGGTCTTCTGTAATACTAATATTTGGTGTATTTTCATGTCTTAAGATTAGAGTTTAAATTACTTCATGTCTCCAGAAATAAAACTGACCATTTTTGTATGTGCCTTCACATAGCTATATTGCTATAAATCTCGTGTGCAATTATTGGGCACATAGGCAGTTCACAAAAGTTACTGAATTATGCACAAATGTAAGCAGATGCATTGCTATTTATACAGTAAGTGAAATGGAGTAACTTCACATAATTATATTAGGAAACACTGCCAATAGACTGTGTAATAAAGCTTATTACCCTAGGGACAAGATTCTAATCTTAATTCCGATGGTGTAAACCTAAAATAAATCTATTGATTTCAATGGAATTATGCTGGCTTTACACTGGTGAAACTGAGATCAGAATGTGACCCTAAACTTCCAGAAGCGTTATTATCACATAGTTTCTCTCTCTCTCTCTCTCTCTCTCTCGTGTGTGTGTGTGCAAACATCTCTGATTATACTTGTGTTTACTGAAAGTGTGCATGTAAATCAGACTCTGTGTGTTGCTTATTAAAATATATTTTCTTTGTTTTCAGTTTATTCTTTGCTTCAGTTTTTACCAGTGGGAACCAATGACCTATGGAGCTTACCATTATCCAGGCTGGTCGATGGTCCTTGGATGGCTGATGCTGGCCTGCTCTGTTATTTGGATCCCTATTATGTTTGTGATAAAAATGCACCTAGCCCCTGGCAAATTTATTGAGGTAATTCTTGAACATCACACCCTCTTAAAAATATAGTCACAGAGGATTATTTTCTATAATTTACACTGATTCAGGTGTTGGGAATTGTTGACTGTTTATTAGAAAACTTTTTTTATTGCAGTACAAAATGCAGCTGGTTGAAATGCACACCTACTGCTCCCCTCTTCCACAATAAAATGCACCTAAATCACTATAGGCTTGATCCTGTGAGATTGAAGGAGCTCAGACCCTCACAGGATTAGGTCCTAAAACAGTGACAGTTGCAGATGACTTACTTGCTGGTCTTTCTGCTTTTTGACTCAGATCTGCCTCGTGTGGAAGCAGAATGGAATTAGAAAGCAGCAGGTACTAGAGAGCCGTAAGGCGTTTCAGGCCCTAGAAAGTTTCAGACACTAGAAGGTATCAGGTTAGATCGCTCTATAGAGAATCATGCAACAGAAAGCATCAGTCCTTAGAAGACATCAGACACTAGGTATCATCTGGACATATCCCCCTGAATGTCCTGCTCGCAGCTCAAGCTACAAACGGTGAAAATGAACTCTTTATCTTTCCACTTAAACCTCTTTGCTTCTTCATTGCGTTGAAAACACTCTAACCCTCCCTGTCACACAGACTTATGACTGCTGTGTTTTGGGTTGTTTGTTGTTTTTTTTTATTCCTCCTTCCTACAATTCAGGGTGCTGCTGATTCTCTCTCTCTCTTAAAAATTCCCTACAGCACCTCTGGTTAATATGCTTGGCCATTCTCTGGCTGCCTCCCATCTTGGCTTCCACAACCTCCCCTTCACTTGCATTCCAATTTCACATTTTACTCCCCTCTGATCCTTTCACAATGATATGGCTAAAACCATCCCCCATGCTAACTACTTGGACCGTATCACCCCTTCACTGACTTTCTCCCACCATTTGAATCAGTTCAGTGCTCTCATCCTCACCCTTTACACTCACTGTGCCCTGGCCTATGTACCTGCATTCATTTCATGCTACTCCCTTCTTTGCATGTCGCCTTTCCCTCTCCTCTTCATGCTTTCTTTCATACTATCCCCTATTCCCATATTCCCCCTTCTTATTCTAAAGCAACAGGCACCCCCACTTTCTTTCTTCCTTCCAAAGCCCTCTTTGCAACTCACCTCTGCAAAACCCACAGAGAGCAAGGCTGTAGAAAGGGGAAAAAAATAGAAACATCCTCTGGGTACCTCCATGTGTCAGACTGTCCACACCACAGGGCCAGGACCACGTCTTCCTCTGTTTTGTATAGAACCAAGGTGCTTGATGTTCAGTGCTGGAAAACCCGTTGGGCAACAGAATGTATCTATGGTTTGTCAGACTGCAGAGGGCACTGGAGTGCATCAGGCTATAAAAAGAACATAGCACACAACAAGTGAAGCAAGAAGTTAAATTTACTCTTGTTTGCCTTTGTCCAACTCTGATCTAGTATCAGAGCTGTGGGCCTAAGTTGGAAAATAGCAATACACAAACTGGTGCTCCTTTTTAAAAGGCCACGACCCAGTTTCCCTCACTGAGAAATAGTACTCTGCTTCTGGTTTCCTAATTTATCCACTTGGCACTGGGATTATTTATTGCCTCAGAGAGCAGGGTGTGCTCCCTAGTGTCCTTTAACCAGTGCACTCAAGGAAATGCAAAAAGTCATATCCTGACTGAAAGGAGGGAAGGGTTTAGCTGCAGTTATTTCAGCTTTAGCGCAGTATTTCCTGAACCATTGAGTCTGCTGCATAAATTTATTATGGTTGATTTGGGAGGTAAAGGTTGCAAACTGCTAATTAAGCAGAGATTAAAATAACTGATATAGAGACTTGATTCATTTTAATAGGTAATAAACATATAATTGTTCCCTCTTAAACCATCAGAAATATGTTTTCTTTCCTTTTTATATATAAATGCTCCAACCACATTATATCTTCAATAAAGAGATCAGTGGAAAGATTAACAAGATATTCATTGTTGGTAATTTTGCCAGGTTAATCTGCTACTTTTTTTGGGCCACAGATAGAAATGATATATTTTGTCATCAGCTAATTAAAATCTTTGCTCACTCATAGCAATGTATTACTTTTTGGTCATTTGTATACTTTTGGGAAATATGCTAAACAAAAATCCAATTATTTTGATGCAGCTACCCACTGCTTAGCCGATTGGCCTAAGTAATTGAGCACGTCCTTTAGTGAGTGAGTTTAGCAATCTGTGGCAGTGGTTATGAGTTCCCTTCATATGGTATGAGGGGAGAATATATAATTAAAATCTGAGCATTTTATCGTCTATTAATCTTGCAAACTTGTGCAAAACAAACACTGAGCAGCAGAGCATTTTAATATCTCCTTGCAGGATATTATCAATAATTTCAGATCAGCCTAACCTAGTTTCCTCCATTGAATTGTAATTCTGCTCTATAATTTTAAGGGATTTTTTTTTCTCTCCTACACTGTACAGAGACTCAAGCTGGTCTGCTCTCCACAGCCTGACTGGGGCCCATTTTTGGCTAAACACCGTGGTGAATGTTACAAGAATATGATTGATCCACTGGGAACTTCCTCCCTTGGACTTAAACTGCCAGTGAAAGATTTAGAATTGGGAACCCAATGCTAGTAATTCCTATATTGGTGGCAATAATGTGTACAGCCTTTTTAATTTTTCTTTTATTAGTTTGTCTCCTTTGTTGTTTTTCACAGATGCTAAAAGTGGTTGCTTAGAAAGTAGGACTTATTGTTGCATGCTGTAGTGAAGAACTAGACGGCCACTTTAAGTACTGTTTTGTTTTGTTTTGTTTTTTTAGTGATGCCCAGGACCTATTATTTCCACTGTGAAATAGTAACATGACATCGTGCAACTGGTCAAACCTCTTTTAAAAAAAATAAATAAATAAAAAAGGGTCAGGCACAGCCCAACAGGAATGATTGTTGAGTTTAACCATTTAGATAGGGAAATGGTTTCTGTCCATTTAGGGCCAATTCTACTCTGACATGGGACTCCAGTCTCCCTTTGACATGGGACTGAGAATTCCTTACTAGTGTAACTGAAAGGAGAATTTGACCATTGGGATGGCATGTGAGGGACTGAGTGGATATTGTGGCCCATTTGGCCAGATTCTGACCTCTGTAATATTGATGGTAATCCAGAGTGACACCACTGGTCCTGATGGAGTCACTCTACATTTACCCTGATAGCAGAATGTGGCCTGCAGAGTCTGCAAACAATCCTTCTATTAAATAAGTACTGATTATACCGAAGCTTATTTCAAGGCTTTCTGACTCAGTCAAGGAGTTAACCTTTAAACACCAAGCACCAGTATTGGATGTATGACATCAAAACAGGAAGAGCTTAACGAGCCATTCAACACTTTTGAGGAGAAAAATAGAAGCACATGCAAAATGTATTTGAGATCAGGACTAATGTTGTATTTGAGTCTGAAAGTTGGTTTGAAATAGTGCCATAATGAGGCAGATGGGCATCACTATTTTAATTAATTTCATGCATTCCCATTAATAATTTGATATGTCTTTTTCATTAAAAATGCCTGTTACACTGAGTATCTAAATTTCATTGGCAAACTGCACACATAAGTACAAACCCAGTTTTATTCACTTCATCAGAGTATTCTGAACATGTTTTCTTTGCTATCTTCACTTTTGTTTAAAATCTCCCGTAAAGAAGCCATCATATAATTTGTGCCTAATTTTATATTCTTACAGTTGTAGATGTATTCTAGTTTCCACATGACAACAGTTATTAGAATGTAGGTGTGCTGTTTAACTTAGTGATTCCCCTATTTGTTCTCTTATAAACTTCTTTATGTAACCTGTAGCTATATTTGTCTCTTTCAGCCAAAGGGGAAATACCTGAACCCCTATTTCTGTCTCTCTCTATAGTGTGTGTGTGTATATATATATACATACAGATATATATAAATTCTTCAAGACAGTATCCTTGTATAACAATCTGAGCTGTGCATAGTTTCTTTCCTTAAATTTTTTTACTGTCAACCTTTTCATTAAAAACAATTAAATACAATAAAGTAATAAGACTGGATAGACAAAATTATAAGGAAGAGAATGAATACTTTAGTAGATTGTTGTTTTAACATTGCATTGCAGTAGTACATCCTCTATCACTGCATTTTAGAAATCCAGTAAATGTATGGCAATCTGAGTGTTAGTTTTAAATATTTCTGCTACCTAATGGGCAGAGTAAAAATAGAGATTTTAGGAGTACCTTTAATTAACTGAATATAAATTACCCCAAATTATTGTAAAGTGCACTATAAAGAGGGAGAAAAATATGTCTTCACTAAATTGGCAAAACTGCAACCTTTATTATGCTGGTGTATTCTATACATATATATGAGATTTTTAAGAGTGATCAGTGTTCATGTAGTGTGTACTAGTGATGTTTTATGTCCCTATAAATATCTTATCAACCAGTGTAGAGATATGGTGAGTTTAGAGTAGTGTAGCCTGAGTTTTTTCCCCACTATTGTAGTAGCCAATCTAAATGTAATTTCCTTTTGGGGACTGTTTATATCATGTTCTTTTTTTCGTGTTCACATTACAGGGTCTCAGGTAAATCTTCAGTTAAAATGTGTCTGTAGATGTGATGTTTTCATCCTGTTTAAGAAAACAAAAACAAACAAAAACTAGACCTTAATGTAACATTTACAAAATAAATAATTTATTTTGTATATAGATATTAAAAAATCATTTTGCTGAACTTTCTTTTTTATGGGGCAAATAGTGTTGCCAGTTATTGACACTGCTAGGGATATTCAATCCTCAGGCAGCATACATGAAGCACAATCAAATATTTGTCGTTAAATGAAGTGGGAATAGATTTTGAAGCATTGGCCCCTAAATCTGTCTTATGCTTTTTTCTGTTTGTTGTCTTTACTTGTGTCAGTATTGCACAGAACATTAAGATCGTGACCCTTCCACAAGCATCTCTGCCTTAAAGCTGCACCAACTTGATTCAGCTTTGCCAGCTGATTCAACAGAGAGCTGCTATTCTAACTTGTTCTTGGTTTTATTTCCCTGTGTGAGCAATACTTGAGGAGCTACCCCTTTTGTGGCATAATGAAATTTCATAAATACAAGATGAAAATTAGCTCCTCCAAGCCTCTCTGGCTGGAGTAAAAAAGAAAATTGTTTCACATTTAATGAATTACCAGCTGTCTTCCCAACACGTAGGGTGAAGAAGGAAGCCTAAATCAGCGCCAGCTATTGGGAATGGTGTGTTTTCACCAGGATGAACAATACTTGGCCTCTTTTTTTTTTAATCCTTACTGGCTAAAACCTGAGCTTGACTTTTTTTGGAGCCCAACCCAATTTATACTAATTACTGCCTTTGTTTTTTGTTTTTTTTTTTAAATACTATTGATTTTGCCATGTTTGTTAGGAAATGGTGAGTTAGCCTAATAGTTGTGAATCCTTTTCACTTTCTGGCTTGTTTTTCAGAAGACACATTTATTTGAACTGGAATTAACTAACTCTGTAAAGTGCAGCTGGTAACTTCCACTGTGTAAGGATATCACTTGCTTACTTCCTGTTTTAAAAGTGTAAAGATAAATCATTTGCAGGGACACTGTTAGGTTAACAATAAAATAATACAAATAAAACATTGCTAACTGTGTCATTAGTTAAGCTACTAAAAGGGAGAGAATAAGAAAAATATAATTTTTCAAGATTTATGTAATTGTAGTGTTTTACTGTTTATATTTATTTTATTTATTTATCTTGCACTTCACTTAGGCTTTGGTCCTGCTCCCACTGAAGTCAGTGGCACAGAATCAGGCCTTCAGTTGAAACACTGAATAGACTAGTCAGTTTCATTTTGTTTCTAGTCAGTTTCACTTTCTGGTTTTCATGTGCCAGTGTTTGGCTTGCAAAAACTGCAGGGGAAATTTTAACTAAAAGAAAAAAACCTATTTTCAGTTTAACTAAAAAAGTGGAAATACTTCTGTTATGTTTTTAAAAAGCTTTAAATTTATTTACCAAAACTAAAAGCTGAGATTAAATTAGAAGTGTCCCTTTAAGTGAAAAGTAATGTTACAGTTGGGGAAAGCACTTTATCATTGTCTAGTAAAGTTTGCACATAGGCATTTTATAACATGAAAGTATTTCAGTAACTGATTAAATATCAGAAAATATTTAAAGAGAGGGGAAAAAGCCATATTTTCATAAAGGTGACCTATTTACATGCTGGTCTATCAGTCTTATAAGGAAAAAAAATTCAAAAAACTGATAAGGTTTGCCTCTATTGCAATTTTTTACAAATGAGATTGAATTTCTGGACAAGCTGAGATGCACT
This sequence comes from Chelonoidis abingdonii, assembly GCF_003597395.2. Lineage (NCBI taxonomy): Eukaryota > Metazoa > Chordata > Testudines > Testudinidae > Chelonoidis > Chelonoidis abingdonii. The sequence goes on along the minus strand of NC_133772.1, from coordinate 65,694,682 downwards.
ATTATATGCATTAAAATTATACTTAATGCAAATCATTTCCATTTTCAAATTCTTTGGGGTATTCCTAGTGTTTTTAAAATGCAAGCAATATACAAAATCTGTGTTTCAGTTAGACACAGCAGCACATTGATTCCAAAAGAAGGGTTTAACAAAATGACCTTTAATTGAAAAAGACTTGGAATGTCTTTATACTAATGTTTCATTTGGGTCAAGTTATCCTTTTGTTAGGTTCTGCTTCATTGATTGTATAGATGTGCCTCAGTGCCGAAGATCATCACCTCCCATTTATTGTGGTTTCCTCCTGCCATTTCCAATTCATTTGTTTTATCACTGACCCTTTATTTGAATACACACAGTCATGTGGCTTATAATGATCTCTTGCTAGCTGTGTTTTAATGGTTGCTTTTTCATGCAGACATTGATGTTTATTTTATTTTACATCTTTCTCTATTTTGCAATCTCAATTTAAGAGAGACTGTTGATATTTGCAGTTGAAGGCTGCATGGCTTTGGCATGCAATGCTCATGGTTAGGAAGTGTTTTAGCTAGGTTTCCTAAAAGCTGCCAGTAGGTCTAGTGGGTTTATAAGATGCTTGTTTCTGAGCTTGTACTTAAACTTCCTGTAAATAATGTACTGTATTTGTGAAATGGCTGGAGCTTAGTATTCCAGGGGACTCCTGCCACAGACTCAGAGGGAGAAAACCATTTATGGTATTTACGATTTCTGCCTTTGTCACCATCAGGCAGCCTATAACTAAAGAGAGACCGCTTTCTTGATGGGTTTAATTTAAAATGTGAGAGCTGGGCTGGACCTCATGGCTTGCATTATTATGATTTGCTCGTCATGTTTTAAATACATCTTCAGGTAACCATTTGCCTTATAGGTGTATTTCATTGTTAGAAATATAATTATTGTTGACTAGAATATGTTATGTCTGTAACCAATAGTGTGTAGTGTACTTTGTGGGGCAGATCCTTAGCTGGTACAAGTTGTCACAGCTCCATTGCAGTCAATAGAGTTGTGACAGTTTACACCAGCTGAGGATCTGTGCCTGTGTCTTTTTGGCACTTTATTGTGGACCTATCACTGAATAGGTTAATTCTTAATTACTTGCGTAATGTCATATACTTACAGGCATTCTATGGGGGTACTGCTGCCTATGGATAAAGATATGTACCCTAATCAGGTTGTTGTATTTTTTCATTAGCTATACATGGAGAAAATATATTATGTTACAAAGAGTGCATCATATATCTTATATAGCGCATATTATATGCTGTACATTATTCATTTAAGAAGTCATTCTTGAGGCCCTACCTCAGATTTTGTATTTATGTGTACAAATGCAATTTATTGTATTATATATTTGCCTATTATATTCTGATGTTATAAATTAGAATTTATCCTATAATGTATGGGTTCTAAAAACACTAAATAAATGTCCAGTGTTTAAAAGAAAAAATTGTTAGTGTTATGTCTACTGAAAACAACCCCCTCTACCACCGACATCATTCTTACTTAACACACTGCCATAAGATATCTGCAGAATTGATCCGTTTGAATGTTAGAAACCTTGAGCGGCAACTGAAAACAGCTCTCTTGGGAAAGAGAAATATTGCACAGCTGCAGAAACATATCAATTAAATGGTTAGATTCTTAACTATTAAAAGACTCTGTAGCTTGTTGAATAATTACTCATCTAAGGATGAACTGGATTTGTTTATATCCTTTTATTTGTATCAAATTAATCATGCCAAAGATTTTTGAACCACAAAAAACAGAGGGTGGAAAGAGATTGATACTGAGAGATGGAGAGGAGGAGAGGGAGTAGAGTTTAGTTATAGAATTGGAAGCTCCATGCTGGCTTTTTACACCATTTGTGTCTTTTCTTCTAAAATGTAACCCTGAGCTTTTCCAGTCCGGTAATTGCAATGTAAAGGTAGAAACATATAGTAATAAACACACTGTAATGGACTCCCATTTACCAGCACTATGCTATTAAAATGAAACCCATCCAACCATTTTCACTAACAGTAGGGGAAAAAGATGCTTTTGACAAGCCATCCTTAAATATAAAGTTGCAATTAGACATCTAATCACTATACTGTGGCATGAGACAGACACATATGCTAATGAAATAAAACCAAAACATACATTTGCATTATGTTAAGGTTGTGAATGCGATACCTGTCAAGGGCCCAATCCTGAGAATTACTGAGTGCTTGGGAGTTTTTCAGCAATTCCCAGGACCAGCTCCCAAAAGATAGAAACTATAGGCTTTGTTCTGTCTGTAAACTACACTGTTGTGAGAGAGACAAAATTGGAATGGATGATGAAATAGTATAATGATACTCTATAACACGCATTTCATCTCCGAGCTCTGCATTATCATGAAGCACTGCAACCCTCCTGAGAGACTGGCACGTATCATCTCCATTTTACAGATGGGGAAACTGAGGCACAGTTGTGATTTTCCCCAAGGTCACACACTGAGTCAATGTTAGACCCAATAATAGAACACCGGTGTTTTGGAAGTAGATGACTGCTAGTTTTCTGCCCTCACCATTAGGAACCATTCCCTTCCAGCATTAACTTTTCTGAGTTTAGCGGACATAATGTTCCCTACTTTAGATTTTTGTTTATATGGATTTTTAGGTGAACTTATGTAAGTGATCTTTGAAGTTATGTATATTACAGAAACTTTCATAAAATGTCCTGTATTGAAATTGGATGCATATATTTAAATGGGAATCAGTCCAATGTGGTAAGCAGGGGCCCTGTTAAAGTTCCCATGGCCAGAATTTAGGCCAAAACCAGCCCTTCTGATCCTAGGAATCTATCTGCTCCTGAAAACAAGGTTTAAAGTATAACATAATGGCAAGGTGAATCACCAACAATAAATTCAGAGTGCTGAGTACAGGTGTCTCTTTCACGTCTGTGAAATTCCTCTGCTTTCTGCCTTGCTGGCTCCTGAGGAAGATGACGACTGGCTAGGCCAATGTCACATGCACAGGGACACACGTGCCACCTACATGTATATGCCCATGGACAAAAACAAAGTTGTAAGGTCTAATTTTAGGCCCTACAAGTATCTTGAACATAATCTATGTATTTAGGCATTTTGAAAACATTTTGGTATATGACAGTATTTTAGTAAACTGTTCACTTGGTAATTTAGATTGTAAGGACTTTTTCTGGTCTATTATAATCTATTACACAGGTAGGCAACTTATGGCACGGGTGCCAAAGGCGGCACGCAAGCTGATTTTCAGCAGCACTCTCACTTCCCAGGGTCCTGCCCCCTGGTCCAGGGGGACTCTGCGTCTTAATTTAATTTTAAATGAAGCTTCTTAAACATTTTAAAAACATTATTTACTTTGCATATAACAATAGTTTAGTTATATGCTATAGACCTATAGAAAGAGACCTTCTAAAAATGTTAAAATGTATTACTGGCATGCGAAACCTTAAATTAGAGTGAATAAATGAAGACTCGGCCCAGCACTTCTGAAAGGTTGCCGACCCCTAGTCTATTATGTAAATCTTAGTATGGAGTCTCTTAACCTGTTGAAGTGATAATGAAGCTGTTGTGCTCCATCATGTCTGTTAGGCCACAGGACCTATATGTTATGAGCTATATTTGCCCTCCAATGAATTATAGCAAAGTGTTTTGTTTACCAGTACCCTCTACTGGATGCCATGTCATATTTGCTCATAATATTGTGGTGGTGATTTACTTTTGTGGCTGTAGCTTGCAAAGCATATATACCCTCATACTGCTGCAACTAACAGATTTGCCATGATCTCAAGTGATAAAGGCCTGTGTTCTATCTTTGATGCTACATGCATGTAGTTTAGCTGGCAATGCCACCGGCACATTTTTCAGATAAGTGATTATAAAGAACTTTTTTTTTTTTTTTTTTTTTACACTGATAATTCTTTGCAGTTTAAGCATCTTTCATCCAAGGAACTCAAATTGCCTTAAGCCCTCTGAGGTAGTATAAAGGAAACACATCTTCTGAAATGCCACAAACTCTGTGGTAGAAAGGACTAGCAGTTACAGTTAGCTCCATCGCATAACAATTTAGTGAAGATGCATACAGCATCCAGTTGGAAGTACCAGGGGAATTATTGGTAAATAGAATATTAATGTGAACTGAAAACTAGCTAGCCTGCCAGAGTTAACATCTTACACTTGCAAAAAATGTCATCAGATTGTTCATTGCTACAACTGTCTAGGATTTAAATTTCTAAATTTCATCTGCACCCACACCCTTCAGCAACTTACATCGCTCCTTGTAACCATTCTGGGGTGTTAATTTAGAACTGACTTAGGGAAAAGTAGAGCTGACTGGAGGATGGCAGTCCCGTTTTGCAGTAACTTTTGAGGTTTTGAAATTTTTTTTTGTTCTCTGTTGGGGGGGGGGGGGTTACTTTAAAATGTTTTTGCAAAAATGGAATTCAGTCAGTCTCTTCTAGCATTGAAACCTGGGCTTTTATTTTTTATATATATGAGAGAGTGTCATAGTAGTAGTCTGGGATGAGGAAGATGTAGGTTCAATTCCCTGCTCTGCCTGATTCGGAGCTGAGTTTTTCCACCCAGATTACTATGAAGTTCTGACCTACTCAAGAGAGAAGACTTGGTGCCAATCATATAATGGTAGAGGAAGTGTGAGAATGATCTCTAGGAGGTGCCATTTTCTCTAATCCCTATCTCCACCTCTTCTATCTCATTCCTATACAAATTAACAAATTATGCTTCCATGCTGCTATTTCATGCCCCAGTGTGTTATCTACTAAAGAGCTTCCATATATGTAATTGCACAGTTACCCATGTCCCTAGAACTCACCCTGGTTCGAATCCCACCTACAGAATCATCTGCATCATTTCTTGTAGTACCTAGGTATTCCTTGGAGGTTTCCCATCCCAATAATGACATAGTCCAACATTGCTTACAACTTTTCTGCAAACAACCTGGTGCAATTATAAATAAAGTATGCTTCTAAACTGATTTAGATAAGCCACTGGAAACTTTTATGTGCATCCTCTTACATTTGTGTTTATCTCTTTAAGCCTTAACTTAAACTGGCAAGGAATCAATTTAAGACATTGATATGCAGGGATTTGGAGCAATCAAATTTTTGAATTGCTCCAGGCAAAAATCTACTGGTCCACACCCAGCTCTGGGCTCTTCTCCAAAGACCTGTTGACAGGTCAGGTTTAAAGTGGTTTAAGAAATTCAGGGATTTACACTGGTTTAACTATATGATAATATAAAGACTAAAGCATCTTAAATACACACATTCAGTTAAACCCAGTGCAATTTTGTGCGTAGATAAACCAGATGTTAGTTTCTGAGATCTACCAAGATCAAAGCACAAGTCATAATATGGCTCAGGTAATGCACTAGAGAATGAAACTGCCCCATAATACAAAGGGTAAAAACTGTTCAAAATTTATGAGTTTACTGGAACACAGCGAAGGTTGGGTTTCTGCCTGCTGTACGATTAACTTCTCTTGCTGTTGTTGGTAGTTACATGGGATGAGATTGTTGCCAGCAAAACAGAACCTTGAAAAAAGTCAATATTTCTCTAAACCAAATTGTGTATAGGTCACTAGTGTACACTACGGGTTAATTACAGAGAAACTTTTAGATAAACCACCATAGATTCCATAGTTTACAGCCCTTGCCTAGAGTCAGGGATACCTGTTTTTTGAAAGTATATTCAGTGATCTTATTGCACAAATAAATCAACCCTGTTAGACTTTTCACTTACCCCATTGATCACCAAAATAAAGGTACATGAATGCAAATATTCCCTTAAACAAGGCAGCACGTATATTTTTCTTGATGTCTTTGTAGCTTAAAAACAGCTGAATGGAATTTAAAAATTAAAATTCTGGACAAAACTGTTTCCTATGTGAACATCACTTATACCAAGCTTCCAGCTGAAAAGACACCGCCCATTACATGAGGAAAAAAATCCTCTGGTTTTACAAAGGACATAGTGACTTAATTTGAATGTTGGCAAAGCTAGAATAAAATCTTCTGGGAGGTGGAAGGAGAATTAGTATGGCTTTGTATTCCCCAGGAATAGAAATCACCTTGTTTCTTAGTGTCTAATCCTGTTCCCTTTGACTTCAATGTAAGCAAGATCTGATCCCCAAATTTTCTGTCAGAATGTTAAGCCATGTTTTATCTATTAGGTAACCTTCATTCATGTGGTGTTATATATTTTTCACATGAAGACATCCAAATGGGGGAGATGCAGAGAAAAAATTGTTTGCAGTTCTACTGTATAGTGTCCTATTGAACATACTGTCAAAAGCTTTTCAAAAGGAGGTTGTATCCCCTTTTTACTGATTGGAAGACTGAGATAGAGCAACTAAGTGACTTGATAAGGAGATCCAGGAAGCCTGCAGAAGATTCCCAAGCTCCCCTTCTTTCATTACTAAGACATAAACAGATCCTAAATTATTTCTTATCAGAAATAACATTTTCTGATGCAAATTATTTGTATCGACTAATGGTAGACAAAAGCAAATTTTCTGCGAATGAGGGACATTTAGGTGTAATGAATGTAATTGAAGGGGCAAATGTATACTACCTTAGGCTCTGACCCTCTGTAAATGTATTGTTCAAAACCTGCCCATGTTTAAATGCAAGACAAAGACTTGAAAGGAGGGACGCAATAAAAACAGCAGTGTAGAAAGCTTTCACCTATGTGGAATTTAATTTTTTAGGCTGGGAACAACATATTCTGTCACCACTCTTTTATGATTCTACATTTCCTATATAAATAATTTACATATAGCAAGACAAACAGCAGGTTGGTGAATGACAGAGACAAATGTGGATCTAAATGCTCTGGGATTCCTGTCATCAGGAGGGGCAGTTAAGAGAGACGTGAGTGTCAGTGTGTGTGATGGCTCTTAATTTTGCATGAAATACTTTTGTTTTTATCAGTGGACAAAGCCCAGAATCAAGGTCAATGCTAAAAGACATTTTAAAGAAAATGATTAACATAGGCATACAGCAGATGGAGGTTATAACAACCCCTCCTCCCCACACACTAGTTCTTCCCACCCCCAAGACTTTTCTCAGTAGAAGAAAAATGGGCACTTTTTTTGTGTCAATCTTAGGATATTAGCCATAAGAAAACCTATCTTTCTTTTTCTGTGTGGAGTGGGGGGGCAGGCCAGAGGATGAGAGTAAACCCACACCCAATGCTGGATGCCCTGGGGAGTTGCCTGCTGGGTCCTGAGGTTGCAAGGAATGCCAGGCTGTAAATGGGCTCTGACATTCTATTTTATACCATTTCCTTCTGGATATAGTGAGTGAGATTACATGGATGGTTCAAGTTTGAAAATGATTTCCCTTCCAAGATCACCCACAGGGACTTCTCTGTATTGTGCTCTTTACAAACTTAGACCTGCTGCTGAAAACATGGTGCTGAGCTTTTACTATGGCGAATAATCCCCTTCATTTCAGCTAGACTACTCATCTTTATAAAGTTAAGCATCTGTGTGCTTGTAGGTTGGAGCCACAGATTAAGACAGTCCCAGTCTTCACCATCTATTCATGACAAAACACTCATGCCCACTATCTGTTCATTAAACTCCCAAGGTTCTCTCTCTTCATTACATCCCCCTAACATAGGGGCAATTGGAATGGGGGTGGGGAATATAGCTTTAACAATGCAGGGGAATCAACAATTGCAGTAGATTATATATAGACTATGATCACCTCGCCTTTGATTTCTCTAGCATCAAACTGCTTGGCAGGCGCCGCTATTGTAGTTTTGACTTATTGTAGCCACGTGAGCGCACAGTGCGCTCCGTACGAGTGAGGGCCATTCCACGGAACAGGGATCAAGCAGATCTCAGCAAAAAAACCCTTTTTGGATACTCGACCCTGCTCACTTGTACCATTCTTCCAGCAATGCCTCTGCCTGTCTGGATCTCAGCTTCTCCTTTGGGAGTGGAGGGGGCTGATCCAATAGGCTCCGAGAGGGGGATCAGACGAGTACGGGAGTCTCCAGACCGTCTCTGCTAACAGCAGGCAAATGAACCTGGGTGGAGCAGGGCCGTGAGGCAGAATGACGCTAACCCGAGATGCCATGGGAGGTGGGGCTTGAGCAGCCCAGCCCCCAAGGCAGGGGCTAGGTGACTTGGGCAGCATCTCCGAGCGAGGCACATGGGCTGTTCCTGGGTAGCAGTACTGGCCGCTGGTGGAGCTGCTGCTCTCTCTCCCAAGCCTGCCAAAACAAGCTCTTCAAGTTTGGGGCTCTGCTCAAAAGAAACTGAAAGCGGGATTCTCTTGCCTGCCTCTCCGAGCTCTGCACCGGGCACGCAGCGAGGCCAGCACAGATGGATTTAATACTAGTCCTTTGGGCTTGCGTGGCCTCTGCGAGAGCAGGTAAGAGAGGGTGACCCAGCCGCCAGAGGAGACTAGGGGCAGAGCTGCAAAGTGTATCTTTGCAAAGGAGCAGCTCGCGTCGGGCCGGATGAGTGTAAGGGCTGAGAGGTCTCCCCGTGCAAAAGCGATCGGCACCTGCATCTTGGCAAGTGGGTGCAGTGGGAGATGCGACCCGCTCTCCTGTGCCTTCGATGCGCTGTTCATTATTTAATAGCATCTCATATAATCTGTATTATCACTATCATCCTCCAGTTGTGAGCTAGCTAATGCTCTGGGATGCATGTGTGTGACTAGCGATGCCCCGGAGTGGATGCGTTTTCATGCAATCGTATCGGGAAAATCAGCCACATGGATGCAATTAGCTGCATCTGGGAAGGGAAAGTGGAACACTCCTCTGTGCTGCGTACCTTGCTGTACCAGGGCCACCAGGCAACACCTGAGCCCACGGCTCAGCTCCTCAATGCCCTGGGAAAGGTTGGGTTGCATGCTGCGGCGACTTGTGTAGAGAACTCGGAAACTTTCCTTTGCTTTGGAAATAGCTCGTTTCGGGCCATGCCAGTCCAGCTCCAACTCCACCCAGCCTGGTTGGAAAGCAGGCTTGTTTCTATACCGGCTGCATGTTTAAGGTGGCAGCAGGCTGTAGTATTATCATTAATTGCTGCTGCTGGAAACGTGCCTCCGAGGCAGTGCCTGAAATAAACATGTGGACGCAGTGATCTGTGTGTTCAGATTTTCCCCACTTAAAACCGTTTCCATGTGTTTGAGATTAGTGAGATCCGCTCGGTCAGAGCATGCACCTGCTGAGGATTTGCCCCTGCTATAGGCTGCTGAAAGCAGCCGACTCTTTTCTCCCAGGGAAAAATCATTTTGCTTAGATTTCACTTTGGGGTTAGGCTGAGGGTTTTTTTTTGTGGGGTCCTCCACTTGGGGATTTCAGCCTCGCTTATTATTTGTTTTACACATGGGTGGTTTCCCTGGCTTTACAGTGGAAACAGCACTTCGGCGAATATTAAGGTGGGGATAGGAACTGCTGGCAATCTTGAAATCAGAGGTGAAACTGGCATATTGAAACTACCCTATAAAACCCACAGTCAATAGCATAAAAATATCAAGCTACCAGGTCTTTGTGCAGTTGCAGCTGGCCAGTAGATCAACCCCCCTTATTTGTGTGGGCTTCTCACCCAGGAAAGAATCCTCACTTATTGACTTTTTAATATTCTTTATAGGGATTGTTCTTATTTCGCCAGTCTCCTCTAGGTTAGCCCTTGCTTCCTCTGTTCGCTGTAGCAGTATTTAAGAACCGTTCTCTCAGGAAAGGCTTATGTGAGACAAGATTCAATAATGAAAAGTTTCTGAAGTCTGCTTCTCTCACTCCCTGCTATTTGTTCACGGAGGGAAAGGATTTGAAGTATGGACAGGTGAAGGCTTAGGAAAGCACACTTCTGAAAAGGAAAAATATCAGGTCTCTCAGGGTTTCTCTTTGACTCAAGAGACCACAACTGCAGGCAGAGTTTTGTGGTGTAGTCTCTCCTTTAATAATGTTGGGAGCATCCTTTACAATGTTGGCATTAAACCGTAATTTGCCAGAGTATTCTAAGATGCAGATCCACACAATGGACTGACTAAAAAGCTTCCTTATAAATGTGAGCTTTTTTGGACAGTCTTTCTCTTGTATGAATATAAAAATATATTTTTATTCTGACAAGTGCAGGCTGTTTTTGAGAAGGACTTTACATAACGTCTCTGATCATTTTGAAAGCAGGCATAACAGATCACACATGAGCTTATATATTGATATCTTTCATCAGCAAGTGTTGCTATATTGACTGCAGTGGGGGCCATTTTAATTAAAATGTGTGTTTTTAATATGAACAATGTGCCTTTGTAATATAGCCTCCATGGGTATTTAGGAATGGTTAAAGACCTGGCAAATCCATAGGAACAGTCAGGCTGAGAGTTCCAAATCCCTAATTTAAAGAATGAATAGAAATAATATAACAGAAGCATGACTTTCTTGTGGAGTCTTTTGTTCCCTTTGCTCTTGTGTAATGTAGTATTCTAAATAGGTTCTGATTTAGAGTATGTTGGGGGATGTTTTCTTGAAAATGTGCAAAGGATATTTTCAAGGAAACTACCTAGTAAAATTACTATATATTTTCCAAGGAAATCAATGTGTAAAATGGCAACTAACATCAGAAAGTATTACAGTATCACCCCATTATCTAAGATCACTAGAATTTGAAAGGTGTGACATAACAATGTCTAGGGAGAAAATATCTCTTGTTTTCACAGCTAATATAACACTAGTATTGCATGTTGACACTCCAAAAGGTAGTCAAGACTAATCTGAGATTAATTTATTTGGAATTGTGAAGCCATTTGGAAAGTTCTATGTACAACAATTGCTATCCTGCTGTTAACAGTCAAAGGTAAAATACATGTTATAGAGTTCACTTCCTGCTCCCACTCAACTAGCAAATATTTGTATGAGACTGACTAGATTGTATCATGTCACTTTGTACTTAAAGTCCTCCCCCCCCCAGTGCAACCTGCGTGTGTACATATGTAAAATATAAAGGAATGTATAATCTCTGTTTTGTGTTTGTGCAGTACCTAGCATAATGGGGGTCCTGATCCATGATTAAGGCTCCTAGGGGGTTCTAAAATTAATAATTTATATCACATAATTTATGCTTTCTGTGTACCAACCCATTTAATTGCAGAGAGTTTCCCATGATGCCTGGACTCAAGTTTCCAAAGAGGTGATAAAGGAGCAAGTAGACAATGCAATTTGTCAGAGCTGTTAGATTGATTTAATTTTTTTCAGGGATTTCTTGGTGACATCATTCATCTTATTGAGTTATAGGCTATATAACAGTTATAGGCTGTTGATCCTGTAACATACTATATATACTACCTTCACCTCTTCATTAATAAGGGCCGAGTTTTTTTTTTTCTGTCCTAACCCAGACAAAACTCTCACTAAGTGACTTAAGGATTTGGCCTACTGACTTCAGTAGGAGATGAGGGCAGTGAGTACCATGTGGGATCCTATCCATAGTTTGCACAACTTTAAAAGAAATAATATAAGGGCTAATAGTTCTCATTTAAAGGAGGAAATGAGATTTTCAAATTTTTTTGTTCTACTTAAAAGACAAAATATAAAATGCTGGATGCTAATAGAGATACATGTGATTTTCTTTGTGTGAGTCTTTTACTTAAGGTCTCTGAAAAAGAGAGCGGGAGACTCCAGGGGAACAGAGACCTGCTTATAAAATAGAAGCTATTTGTTCTTTAATTATTAAATAACCAGGGTTTTGAGCATCTGTGTGCAGTCTCAAGAGCCAGCTTAACAAAATGACTAGGTATTTAAAACAATGTATGGGCTTGCTAAAGAATTGCTATGATACTGTAATAGTTTCTTCGTTGGAAAGCTTATGATAGTTGGAAGGAGGCATAGTATAGCTGGTGGGCCAGACTCTCAGCTTGTGTGAACTGAAGTTAATGGAGCCAGATTGATTTATACCAGCTGAAGCCTGCTGCCGAGTTTGGAATCAGTAGCTTTAAAAAAAAAATAGTGAGGCTATTATGGTTAACGTGGTTATCTATTTTTGCTGTGTTATGGCCCAGTTCTGCTCCCATTGAAGTCAGTGGTAAAACTTCCATTGACTTTAATGGCTTCAAAACTGGAGCTTATTGGGCATGGCTTAGTGGTCCATTGTTCCAGTTTAAGACATTTTTGGACTGATCCAGCATCCAATGATAGCACTATAACATCTCTCATTGACTTGAATCGGCTTTGGATTGGGCCCTTAGTATTTGGAACCACATATTCCAGTCTTCACTGGGTCAGCTCAGCCCTTCATTCTTCCTAAGTAGATCATTTTAGTATCATAGAGTTTATGTGGGGTTTTCTTTTGGATGAGACCTTAAAGAAATGAAGTCCTATCTGTTTTGTGTGGACAGTAAAGCTCCCCAGATGGTTTTTTGCTTTGATATCCTCAGCCAAAATTTGTCCTCCCCTGACTGTTGGTTTTTTTTTTTTTTTCTGGTAAGCTGCTGACCTCTATCTAAAGATGGATTCATTTCAGCTGTATGCTGTGAGGCAGCGTAGGATGCTTTGAGATGAAATGCCCTATGTAATACAAGCTTTAGCATTACCATTTATTATCCTTCTCTCTCTCCATTTTGGCCAAAAAGAGGTAGTTTAAAAACAAAACAAACAAAACCAACAGTTTCTAATAGTGGGTTTAGCCAGACAGAGGTAAACTTGTTCAGGATGATTTGCTGTTAGAAGAGTTGGTTCAGTGTTAGGAGTGTTAACTATCACATGATGTGGTAGTGCTGGTCTGAAGGAGATGTCAAAGTCTCTTTGCAATTCAGATATTGTAGTTTCTGAGCATCTGGCCTGGATTAAGCCAAAGAGAACCTTAAAGTCCAGTGTTATTACAGAATTTCTAAGAAGTTTGTATCTCCTGGTTTATATTGTAAAATCAGTTTATTCAGGTTCATTCCAGTTGTCTTAATTTTCTACAGAACTGTTTAGTCTTCTATTAATATGAAAGCATTAGGGTAGCACATACTAAATAAACTTAATTCGGCAAGCCAGAAGTGTTTTTATGAAGTCATAGCTTCCTGTCAATGGGCCCAATCCTGCAAGGTGCCTAGTACTCTCAATTGCCATTGTTGGAGTGAGGTTAAAAGAGATCACTTTCAAGTTTCCTTTTCAAGAGCTTTTATTACTCTCCATGCATTTTGTGAAATGCTGTCTTCTAAATTTAGGACAAGATATCATCCCAAGGTATTTAAATATTTGAGTAAAGGAAAAGGAGAAAAAAGTGTTTTGTGGCATAATTGATTTATAAGTAAAATTTCTGATTTATTCTTGTTCATTATATACCCTGACAGTTTTTCAGAGAGTCTTTTAATAACTCAAAACAGGATACTTGCTGGCTAACAGCTCAAAGTCCTGAAAGAGAAAAGAATGAATTGAAACATAAAACTGGAGATCACTTAGTGGAAAGCCATCTGACTGTACACTACAGGTACACTTGGCCCCCTTAAAGTTAATGATATTGACTTCAGTGGAGTTAGGATTTTATTCTAGGAGTCTACTCCTTCTCCTAGAATGAAGTTAGTAGCAATACTGGTTAGGAGCAGGATTGGATTCTACAAAAGGTTCTTGCTGTATATGCCGGGCATGGATCTTGTATTACCTCGCTACCATGCTGATGGATGGACCCTTGTAAGAACAAACCATGCTGGTTTCTTGCCATATCTCGTGTTCCTTGCTGGATAAAGATTGCATATTTAACCACCTAAAGTGTTCTGAAAACAAGCAGTTGCCCTCAGCCTCTGAGCCTAAATTAGTGCAGCAGTTTTGTTACCACTTGGGCATGAATACCCACTGTCACATGATTTCCATACCATCACTACAGATATCACCCATTTCTATCAGGATGCTAAAGAATACCCTATTATCAGCAATTCATGGGGGGCATGTTGTCCAGTTTGGAATATATACTACATCTAACTTACAGTGAATGGTGGAAGTAAGTAACCTAATCTATTAATATTAAAGAGTAGCTGCAGCTCGACGTGGAATGCTAGCATGCTTCAGTTGATCATGAAAGGAGTATTCAGACTGCAGTAAGATCTTGGTAATAGTATAGCTCGGTGAATATGAGCATTGCTGGTCTGAGTGATTACTCATTTCCTCTGCCTGCTGTCTTCCTTCTGTCTTCATTTTGTTGCTTTTTATTATAATTGGATAAGTTTTGTTTAATCGTGATGGTTCTTCTGCCATGTCATACTGATGTGTTAAATGTAGTGTTTCTATTGTGTTCTAAAATCTGTGAAGATAAAAGGTGCTAGCTTAAAGGTGGTCAATGGAGAAGAACATCTTTTCTTTACATCTGGGGAGGTTACTGTCGCTTAAGTGATTACTGTACATAGTATCTGCACATACGCCATACTGTACTAGAAGTTCTTTGTTGTTGTAATGTTTTGATTTAAAATAAAAATTGATCAAACTTTCATTTTTTTTTAAAACAGTTGCTGGATTTGGAACGGATCCCAATTTACAAATTGATATTATCACAGAACTGGATCTTGTGAATACAACTATTGGAGTTACGCAAGTGTCAGGACTACATGCTAGCAAAGCATTTTTATTCCAAGGTAAATCAAACATCTTCATTTACCTAAGACGGCCTCTGTCTCCATGATTACTAAGAGATTGGATGTAAAACATATTCCCTGTTGTCATAAACAGATAGCTAAGGGTTAATGTTTCTTTCACCTGTAAAGGGTTAACAAAGGGAACCAAACACCTGACCAGAGGACCAATCAGGAAACAAGATTTTTAAAAGCTCAGGGAGGGAATGTTTGGGTGTGTGTCCCTTTGTCTGTGTCTCC
>NC_133772.1:65674925-65679421 GCF_003597395.2 Chelonoidis abingdonii | reverse complement strand
TGTGACAAAATGTAGTGGCTATTTCCCTTTGTGGTAAGAATCAGGGCATATGAGTCTTGGGGTCCCCCAGGGAAGGTTTTGGGGAGACCAGAGTGAGCCAAACACTGGAAATTTTTGGCTGGTGACAGCGCTATCAGATCCAAGCTGGTAATTAAGCTTGGAGATTTCATGCAGGCACCCACATTTTGGACTCTAAGGTTCAGAATTGGGATTTATGCTTTATGACACCTGTACACAGTGCTTACATTTTACTATGAGTTCTGTTGTTCCTAAGATACTATTATTCTACTGATAAATGTTAATGGTGTTTTTACAGGAATGAAATCAGGTCATTTAGGCCCAAAATTTCAATGAAAACATTTTTTGGGTATGTTTAAACATTCCTCTGTTTCATTTCCAGTCGAATACTCCCACTGAATTTCCTTGCATGGGCCCAGTTGCATGCATAGATAAGAGGACAGTATTAAAGCCCTTTGTAGTGTATTGATGCAAACTGATAGGAATACACCAGTCTCTGTCAACTTCAATGGAATCGCATGCATCAAAAAGGCAAGCAATATTTATCTTCACTCTCTGAGCAGAGTGACAAGCACAAAGTAAATGAATTCATGGTAAAAATAAGACTCTGATTTCTAAAGAAATTTAAGTTTCAGTGTTGTAAGGTGGAACTGGTAAGAGATTTTAAAGTGGGATTTTTAAGTGACCAGTGGATGAAGTCCTGGCTTCCGTGAAGTCAAAGTTGTGTTTTGCCATTGATGTTAGTGGGGCTAGGATTTCAGCCATTGTTGCTTATAGCCCTAAACAGCAGAAGAAATGAGTTGCTAAAATATGTTTACATGAACAAGTAATATGAACAGAGAGATTTTTTCACCTAGCTTAGTATAACTTTTCTGTAACTTGCTTAATACTTACATGACAGAATCTTCGATGGCTCTGGTTTTTTTGCTTTGGTAACAATGTAGAGCAGGAGTTGGCAACCTTTCAGAAGTGGTGTGCCGAGTCTTCATTTATTCACTCTAATTTAAGGTTTCGTGTGCCAGTAATACATGTTTTTTAGAAGATCTCTCTTTACAAGTCTATATATTATATAACAAAACTAGTGTTGTATTGTAAAATAAACAAGGTTTTCAGAATGTTTAAGAAGCTTCATTTAAAATGTTGATCTTACGCTGCTGGCCTGCTCAGCCCGCTGCTGGCCTGGGGTTCTGTTCATCTAGGCCGGCAGTGGGCTGAGTGGGGCCTGTGGCTGGCATGGGTCTGGCAGCCAGAACCCCAGATCAGCAGCGGGCTGTGTGGGGCCAGCAGCCGGGACCCCAGACTGGCAGTGGGCTGAGCGGCTCAGCCCTCTGCCGCTCAGGGGTTCCATCTGCTGGCTCCTGCCAGCCGGGATCCCGGCTGCTGGACCCACTCAGCCCGCTGTCAGTCTGGGGTCCCGGCCCTACCCACATACAATGGGTACCTACTTTCTCCCTGGTTCTGGCCCATTCTCTTCCTCTCTCTGCACTGTGCTGAGGGTGGGAGTGGACCGAGCACAGGGCTGGGGGTGAAGGGTCTGGCCAGGAGCTAGAATGAGGGAGGGGGATCAGGGTTGGGATGTGGGGGCACTTTCCTGGGCAGCTCCCATTTGGTGTGAGAGTTGCAGGTGAGAATGTGAGTGGGGGTGCAGGAGCACCCGTTTGGTGCTCAAGGTGGGGATGGGGATGTGCGGGGTGCAAGGAGTGTGTGTGTGTGGGAGGGCTGGAGATGTGGGAGGTGCAAGAGTCAGGGCAGAGGGCTAGGCACATGTAAGGGGGGTGCAGGTGTCAGGGTAGGGGGGGTTGAGTATGTGTGGGGGTGCCAGAATCAGGGCTGAGGTCATGCGGGGGGGGTTGAAGGAGTCAGCAGAGAGTTAGGTGGTCAAGGCAGGGCTCAGGGCAGAGGGCTGGGTGCCTGCCCCCCCAGAACCTCCAACTCCTCTCGTTCCTTGTCCCAACTACCCCTTCCTAGGACCCCACCCTCCATCTAAGCCTCCTTGTCCCCTGACTGCCCCAACCCTTATCCACACCTCCGTACCCAGGCAGAACCCCCTGGACTCCCATGCCTATCTAACCGCTCCCCGCCCCCTGACAGGACTCCCAGAACTCTGGACCCATACAACCCCCCACAGCTCCCTGCCTGCCCCAACCCCTCTCCACACCCTTACCTCCTGATAGCCCCCCGAACTCCCAACCCCTGCCAGCTCCTTGTCTCTTGACCATCCCCTCCAGAGACCCCTCCTCCCTAACTGCCTCCCCAGGACCCTCCTTTCTCCCTGTCCCCTGACTGTCCTGACCCCTATCCACCCCCCACCCCCTAACAGACCCCAGGGACTCCCATGCCCCATCCAACCCCTCCTGCTCCCTGACTGCCCCCTCCAGAGACCCCCGTCCCTAACCACCCCCCGGGATCCCACCTCCCCATCCAACCCACCCTGCTCCCTGTCTCCTGACTGCCCCCACCCCTTATCCAACCCTCTCCCCGAGACCCAGACCCCTTACCCGCTGGGTTCCCGCTGATCCGGAGCCCTGCCGCTGTGGGCACAGTGCTCTGAGGGGCTGCGCGAGGCGGCAGGGCCCTGGATGACCAGGGAGCAGTTTTTCCTCCCCATGGAGCCAAACGCTGCCCCACGGGAGCTCACAGCCCCGACCTCTAAAGTGCTGCGTGCGGCGGCAGGGCTCCAGGGAAAGGCAGGGGAGGGGCCGGCGCTCCAACCTTGTAGCGTGGACCCTGCAGCTTGCCACGTTGGCAGGATTTTTAATGGCACACTGGGGTCCTGGCAGGCCCCAGCGTGGCATTAAAAATTGGCTCGCATGCCATAGGTTGCCGACCCCTGATGTAGAGGGACAAAGGGCCTGATTCTGATCTCACTTACACTGGTTTTATTCCATGAACTTCAGTAGTTATACATGATTTATGTTCGTGTACATGATACAAGAATCAGACCTATAACTTAGCCTATTCTTTACCCAGCTGGTAAATATGTACAATATGAAGAGAGAGAACAGGTGTTATAGCGGAGAGATTATTGAAGACCATATTTGAGAAATTATGCAAGGTTCACCTTCCTTTCAGGACTTGGAGTCAAATGGTTTCTGCTAATTCCTAGATGCCAGAATTATTATCAGCAACATCTAGAGGATACACATCAAGTTAAACATCTGAAATGTTTTGCTTTGGATACTCTTCCTAAAAAGTCAGTTTTTTCATTTTGTGCTGAGCACTACTTAAGTAGTTGAGGCAAACAGTGTTAAAAGTGCAGTCATTTCTCAGCAGACTGCAATGTCCTAATTGGCTTAAACTATTTTAAAATTTCTCATGGTGTTTTTCATGGAGTTAATTGAGAACACATTGACAAACTGTCACCATAGATTTTCACAGTCTAATAGTGCCTAATGGCAAAACTAAAAAGATCTGCATGTGCAACCCAGGGCTTGTTGTAACAGTTGATGTTAAAAGTAAATTTTAAGGGATAATGATCGTGACCTAATATTGCTTTAGCTCCTTTTGTCCTGGAAGATCCCCAAAACACTTTATGAACTTTACAAACTAACATAAAAACTAAACATGCTGTGAAGTTCATCCACCACTGAAATGCAGCCACCTCTGGAGTAAAATGTTCCTAGAAGCTCTGAACAAAAGTTCAGAACAGCAAGTGAAGAATAAAATTCAGGGTCTTAAATGTATTATAGAAAGTTCTTTATAACTGAGATTCTCCTCAAGAACAAAATTCTGCCCTTGGGTGCCTGTAGATAACCCTCAGTGCTTGAGCAATTGCCTCTTGCATTCCCCCCCACCCCCTGCTCAGAAGGTTGTCTAGGGTACAATTGCTCTAGCTGTATAGTTTGTCAGGATTGAGTATGGGACAAGACTCTTGACCCAAGGGTCCTTGGTTTTGTTACTCGTTCCTGGAGAAGGTCTGAAGGAGACCCTTTCCAGCTGCCTTTAGGCTAGGATGCAAATTCTAGATTATTCCTACCTAGTTTTTTTTGAGCTTTTCCCTCGTTATTTACTATTTATTGAAAGCCAACAGTGTGGTTGGGGCTTTATAAGATGCAGAAGTCAAATAAATGTTCTCTTTCTTTGAGTAAAGTAGCTGACTTAGGACACTGGTTTTCAACCTTTTTTAATTTGTGGACCCCGAAACATTTTTGTATGGAGGTGTGGACCCCTTCGGAAATCTTAGACCTACTCTGTAGATCCCCAGGGGGTCCACAGACCACAGGTTGAAAATCACCACCTTAGAACTATGATTTGATCTTGAGCCAGATTGTTTGGTTCAGGATAACTCTGCTTGCGTCTGGTTGATTCTTTCATTTAACATAAATGTTTTTGTATTGGTTTTACTATATGGCACTATCATAAGCATCTTTCCCAAATCTGGACCTTAGCGTCCAGAAATCTGGGTGCCTAGCATGAACCTCCAAGCTTAATTACCAGCTTGGATCTTATCTCGCTGCCACCAGACAGGAATTACAGCG
>NC_133772.1:65565311-65674311 GCF_003597395.2 Chelonoidis abingdonii | reverse complement strand
AAAAATCCAGTTTCCTGATTGGTCCTCTGGTCAGGTGTTTGGTTCCCTTTGTTAACCCTTTACAGGTAAAAGAAACATTAACCCTTAGCTATCTATTTATGACAGGCACTCATATATTTATTATTAGCTGGGTTTCCACTGTATTAAATAAATAATAATAATACTTTTCCCAGTTGAAACTTCAGGGAGAATTTGGGAAGGCAGAACATAAATTACCAGAGTTGGAAATTGGTGATACTAGACCGAAGCACTGAAAGAGTGAAGTGTTGATCTTTGTGCTTATTTTATTTAACTTTTTCAATAGTTTTTCAGCATTCAGGATTTACATTACAGCTCTCCCAAAATGAATGCCTTATAATAATGACTGGAAAATAGCATCCAGATTTTTTAAATAGCAGTATTCTGTTGGAGCATGTCACTAATCCACTGCAATTTGTCTCTCTTCTTCTGTGTTCCCCAAGAGGTGATCCTGTCTTTCAGCTGAGCTTTGCTGTGATCATTTATTGGTGCAGTTCACTCTTTAATGCCTGCTTTTCTTTGTTTCGCCTCCTTGCTACACATTGCTCCAATACCTGGCATCTTTCTCTAAGCCTTCAAAGTAGGGGAGCACCTGCTCTCTACCGGACACTACTGCTTCTGTCTGCCTAACTGGAAAGGAGTCTGAGATAGATTCACTGGATGGTTGGATCATTGTATTAAGACAACAGCTGAGCACTCTCCACTCTTTGTATATATTTTATCTGTGTGCCCAGGGAGGAATTCTGAGAGTCAGATCTCTGGACTGCAGTTTAAATTGTGACTTTATTGTTTTTTCTGGATTTCAAAGTCCCATTAAACAGTCGCTTCTGAAATTCAGCCGCATTTAAATCCCAAAATGGAAAATGAAGGGGAAGGCTTGAGAAATTGTTGCTTTAAATATAGGTTTGGCCTGTGTCATGTGATGAGACTGCAACATGGTAGTGTTACACAGAGCACCAGTTTGAAACTTTCTTGGGCCAAATTCTGCGTTTATTTACGCCAGCAAAAATTCAGAATAAGTCCACTGACTTCACTGGCCTAATAGTTACCTTGATGTCAAACCAGAGTTATTTTAAGAAGTCAGTGGAGTATTCTGACTTTACACCCATGCACCTGAGAGAAGGATATAGCTCTGGAATTTGGATTTCAATTTAATACAGACAGAGAGACATATTGAGTCCTGGAATGTGAGCAGTGTGATAGGCAGCATGCTCTACAGTGAGGAACTGAAGTTGGGGTCAGAAGACATGGGTTCTACCATCTATTTCCATAACCTCATTTTATGTCAGTTGGCAAGTTAATTAGGCTGTGGTTGAGCGAAGCACATAAGCACGGGAGTAGTCCCATTAAATGCTAGCTGTAGTGCAACATTATGGCTCCTTCCCCCCACAACACTCACAGTGAGGGAACCATAACTTGGCCCTTTTGTATTATACCAAGTGTTAGCACCACTTTTATGTAAGGTTGCCTGATGCTTCCCATTATAAGATCCTGTTTTCAGCGGCTTATAATTTTTCTAAACTTGAGCTGTTCAGGCTGAAATGTACCATATTGGGTGTCTGCCTCAGGCTGAAGTTCTGTGAAAGTGACAGCCAAAACAGTTAAGCTGTTTCTGAGGAGGCAAGGGAAAAATACATTGTTTGAAATGTTTAAAAAAATATAAACAAAAAACTGATTTTGGAAAGCTCTAGTGCGCCCATATTTTGGAGCAGGACCTTGACATTTGCCAGGGGAGTGGCCTATGTGTCAGGGATGTGCTATTTGCCATCCTTGGACAAATCTGGATGGATTTTTACAAGTTTCAAGCCTTTGAAAAATCAGTTTGCACAGGCTCAGTAGAGACTTAGATGTAGCAGCTAAACTCTCTGAAGATTCCATCCTCACTGAGCATGTTTGGGTCTCTTGTGCTGACCAGACTGTGTATGTGCAAGCCCCACAAATTAACTGAGCATCCTCCATCCCCTGAAAACTCCTAAGTGTGACCTGACTGCTCATTTGCTACCCTCAAAGAAGGACTGAGTAGGCACCAGTCAGAGGCTGCAGGAATGAAGGTGGATTTACTTTCCTTAAAAAAGCTGCTCTGGGATGAGGCCAGGCACTAGGTCTGAGAGCCGGCAGGCTGTCTCTCCTGTGTTCTGACTGACTCCCTTGCTGGTGCCCTGGCAGGGTGGAGGAGGAGATGACTGCCTGACTCAAATACACAGGAGACAAGAGCTGGACCTGGGGGCAGCCAGGGGAAGGCTGGGGAGTAGATGGGCACAAAAAGCCTGGGTGGGGGAAATGGAGGCTGGAAGCTAAGTTTAGAAACTGGGACTGACTGGTCAAGAAGACTAAGGACAAGTAACTGGGAGGGGGAGGATCTGGGAATGAGTTGGCAAAGATACTGGAGCTGGGATCAGAATCCTGAGCTTGGAGACTGAATGAGTCATTGAGGAACATGAGACTGTAATGTGGAAGAGACTGAAATGGTACACGGAGAGGTTGGAGGGGATGGGGAAGAAGGAATCAAGTTCGGGAAAATGGGCAGAAGAGTCTGTGCCCACTACAGTATGTTTCCCTCCAGAGCCAGAAATGGAACAAAAGATCCTTGAATCTCAGGCAATACCTCTGATGTCAGCAGATATCTGTGAGACCCAATGGCAAAGTGTCCCATCCTCCTCTTCTGGTCCCCATAGAGAATGACATGCTGCTGCCAGTTGCTCCATTAGCTCAAGTGTCAGAGGTCTGTGTTGTAGCTCTAAAGGGTTGAGCTCTGCCAATTATCCATGTGGGTGTCATTACGAGACTGCATCATGGAATTTCTATTTTTTCAATTTGCTTTGTTAAAAACCTGGGATATTCAGTTTACAAAACGATGTTGAAAGAACACGATTAAGCTTGCAAAATCAAGCTCTTAAAAGTTAGGAAATGTCAGAATTCAAGTTGCTTGCGTAATATTAGTTCAGCTCCTTTGTGCATATGCCTTGTGTTGCAGTCTTTAAATACATTATCCCATAATTGTTGTCTGCCCTATTCCATGGATGAATCTGGGTAGTGAAGAAGGCCATTTGTGGGACTCCTGCTCCATTTGCTGCAGAAGTTGAAAGGCGTGTGCGTGGATGAGGCAGGAAAAGAGAGGGTATTTTCCTGGATGTCATCCTGGAGTCTATCCTTGACTCTGCGACAGATTTCCTCTATGATGCTGGGCAAGTCACTAAAGCCAAACTTTTTGCATATGTTCACTAACGGTGTGTTCCTCATTGTCTGGGTGCCCAACATGATACTCTAAAGTCTGGTTTACAGAGGTGCTGAGTAGTCCCAGGTGCAACTGAAGTGACTGAGAGCTGTGCTTTGAACATAGCATTATATAGCATATATTTATAAGTATTCTGAAAAATCAGGTCCTGGACATCTCATGTTGGGCACCCAAAATTAGTAGATACTCCTAACCTTAATCTCTCTGTGCCTCAGTTCCCCATCTATAAAATGGGGATAATACCACCCCTCACCTCACAGGGGTGTTATGAAAATCAATTCATTAATATTTATGAAGCACTGTAGTGATAAGCATCATAGCAAAGTCCATGGGGAAAGTAATAATTCTGTCTTCAGAGCAGAGTGTGAATAGTGTGCTGTATATAAGACATGAGGGAGAAAACAAAATATCGAATACTTGCTCATTAAGTTAGTACCATCCATTTTGTGCTCTGAATGAGGCAGGGGTCCTGTGGAGAAATGTGATCCTGTAATTAAAGTCTGTATCATAATGCATATGTAGAAGAGGGCTGAATTAAGGTTGCATGGACAATTTTAATTCTTCTTCTCATCCCAAAGCATCATTAGAGACATGAGGCGCCAAACAGCAGCATCATTTATTCCTCTTCATGGTTCATTTCTCCATTAAGCTCAGCCTGGTTATGCCCCTGCATATGATGTTCCACAATATAGTTGATGGTCCAATCTCTAGGTCTGAATGATCTTTGTTGCATTGCATTCTTTTCTTTGGCATTTTATCATTTGTCTTCTGCAGTGTCTCCATCACTGTAATCTCTTTGATTGCAGCCAATCCGGTACTCTTTCGCATCCTACCCTCCTTCTCTATTTCATTTGTCTTAAAATCATTCCACTTTACTCATGCCATCTAAGAACTCTCCTCTCTACTGCCTCCAGCTTTCTGATGTCGGTTTCATTTAATGGAGCTGCTTCCAGACCATAATACTGTTAGTAAACTGGTTTGATACATTTTCATTTTTATGGATAACAGCTAAACTCTGTGAGTTGGAGTGTTAAAACTTTAGTGCTGGCATTTCTTGACTTCTGAGTGCTTGACTTAGCAATCTTAATTTTTTTTTTTTTTTTTGGTGGTGTGTGTGTATATGTATATATGTGTATATATATAAAGCAATGTTTTCTCTCTCTGCAAACCTCTAGCAATCTTCAGGAGAGAGAACTGATCTGGATTCAGCTTACAAAGAGCTGGGAGGGGATAAGTGAGATGAATCCTCTTCATATGGAACAATTAAAGATTACTTGAGACTTAATTACTGAATAGCATCCCAAGGCTGTGGAGATAGATAAACTACTGTTAACCTTTTAACTACACAAAAATGATGACATGCTGAATAACCACACAAACTTTACATATCCCCCCATGGCCTGACAGCCAGTGTATGCTCTTGGGAATGGTCAGCATTTGAATTGTGCCAAGTTCTGTGAGAGATGAGCCCAGCTACGCTTATAAAGGCAGCTTATAAGAAGCTCTGTAGTTCGAGAAAGAGCCTCTTTATCTCTCTTGATGATAGGTCAGTGAGAATACTAACCACACATCTGTCTCCTCAGTTCTGGTAGCTAAATTGTAGCACCAGGGGATTATCATGTCTCATTCTCACTGACCAGTGCAGCTCCCATGCCTGGGAAGTGTCTGGGGAGCCTATTGAGGTGGTGTCCACTGTGTAGAGCTGGGCTCCAGGGCAGAGTTCCCTGTGCACCACTCTGTATTTGGAGGCAGGTTGCAGGATTGGTGGGACAATGGGGATTAAGGTTGTGTAGGGGCTCAAGCAGAATGGAGGCCACTAAAACCTTGGAAGATGTTCCCAGCACATACTTTGGCTACTTAGGCTGTGTGCTGGGCTAAGGTTTTGTCTCATTGGAATGGATGGCTCTGGGTAGGGCCATGTGACATTGTGAAAGTGAGGTAATTTACAGTTTTTCCAGGTCTTTAAACAATGCAGTTTCTGGCTTTTAGTGACATTTTGTGGTAACAACCAAGCCAATTTCTTTTTTTTTTTTTTTTTTTTTTTTTTTTTTTACTGAAATATGTTTATGGCAGCCAAATACTCCTTTTTCCCCACTGATAAAGCTGACTGGCTGGAAGCTAAGGCCTAGGCCTCTTGTAGACTTTCGTGTGGAGAATAGGTGGGGAGGGAGCTTATCAATGGTTATGAAATTTCAGTTTCCGAATTAAAAACTCAGCCCAGTAATTTTAGCAACACTAAATGAAAATGATCCGTTTTTACCCTGGAGAAATGTGCAGGAGAGGTGAAAATATTGCTGTGCTGCCTCCTCCTGTTATCTAAATTATTTTGGGTTTCCCAACATATCTGTACTGAATAGGAGAGAACTCTGATCATGCATAGCCACTGCCCTTGCCAGTTATCTTTGCTTTCTTGTGGGACAATAATTGTGTTGCTTGTCTGTCTGCATTGATACCGACATACACATGGGGAAGAGGAGACTTTCTACAGCTAGTGCTTCTCTGATTTGCTAAAAGCCATGAACTTTTCTGGCAATCTGTTGACAAAAGACCTTTTATTAAAGATAAGCAGAGTGAAAACAAGGGATTTTATTCTCCACTTGATACAGAGTAGGACACAAGAGGTTAACTCCTAATATTGCTAATGGGAGTTACAAGTTCCAAACCCTAATATATCAGTAGTAGCATGAACACCCATATCTTTAAGGGAAAAGTGTTCAATTTAGATAAAAGTAATAGTAATGATTTTCAGGGTTTCTTGGAACTCCATCAAAATGAAAGCAGAATGTGTTGTGCCTTTGTCTTAAAGGAATGCTGTCAAGCTAATAATCACATGGCCAAATTCCGTTTTTCTTACGCAAGTTGAGTAATACTTCATGAATAATCCCGTTGGAGTTAATGGGGTTACTCACTGAATAATGTGTTACTTAACTGGAGTAAAAGTATCAGGATGTGGCCTATAATAATCATTATAATATTATCAGCTAATAATCATATATTTTTATTCAAACCCAAAATATTAAAAACCTAATTTACAGTAACTCCTCGCTTAACATCCTAGTTATGTTCTTGAAAAATGCAACTTTCAGTGAACCCAATTTCCCCATAAGAATTATTGTAAATAGTTGGGGTTAGGTTCCAGGGAATTTTTTTTTTTTGCCAGACAAAAGACATTATATACATACACACTATAAGGTTTTAAAATAATTTAATACTGTACTCACCGATAATGGTGAAGCTTGGTTGAGGCAGAGGCGTAGCGGGGTCAGGGCACGAGGGCTTGCTCTGCTCCACCCACCTGCCTCTTCTGACAGGGCCTGGGGGCGGGGGCTTGCTCGCTCCCCATCAGGAACATTGGGCGAGCAGAACGGGGCAAGCCCCCGCATCCCCACCCTGCTCCCCGTCCGGAACATTTGGCAGGACTTTAAAGGAGTATGTTCTCTAATAGGGCAGCGACCTAAGAGTGAAACAACATTAACTAGGAGGACGTTAAGTGAGGAGTTACTTGTACTTCTCTCTGTTTATCCTGCTTGCTCTTCGCTTGCTGAAGTTCATCCCCATACAGAGGGGCAGGCATATATGCTACTGAAGTTCTATGTATGTTTAAATGGGTCGTAACTGGGACTTTAGAGACTCATCAACCTTGGGCTTGCCCTCTTCATAGGGGTGAATATTGCCCAATGAATAACACCTACTTAGGCAAATAGTTGTAATGGGCCTGTTTCTTACTTTTACACCTATGTATCTCCATTGGCGTAACTTGATTTACACCAATGTAAGTCCAAACAGAATTGGACCCATTATTGCTGTATAAGTAAGGGGTTGTCTACATGGGGAATTGTTCCAGAATAGCTGTTCCTGATTAACTCCATATTTGGGGGGATCTTATTTCAGAGTAAGAGAACTTTGAGTGTCTACACATGGAGTTCATCTAGAGTAGTTAATCTGCTTTAAATTCCCACTCTGTTTTATTCCAAGTTAATTTTCTTGTGTAGGTGAGCCCTTAGTACTATGAAGCATGAGAGAGGCTTGAAGAGTCAGGCTGTCTGTCTGGGCAATGAGGTGGTTGATTTTACTTTTGTTCTTGTGCACTAGCACTCACAACAAACAATGTTGTATTTGGGCTCAAAACGCTGAAGGGGACTGTTAACAGTCAAAAATTCATTTTAATGGAAATTTATTTAAATCAAGTTGATGGAAACAGTTCTTCTCACCTCCTGTTTTGTTTAATCACTTCCAAAAGAAGAGCGATATCGTAGACAAAAGCTAAGTTGACAGTGTTTCTTTAAAACAATTATATAGATAAAAATAGTTAAAAACCATTATGCATCTTTAAGAGATTATGCTATAATCAAAGCATAATACGGTAACTAGACATGGGTCCTTTCTTGGGGGGGAAAGGGAGAGTCTGCTATCTTGAAGTATCCGCAGGGAATAGGTTTCAGAGTAGCAGCTGTGTTAGTCTGTATTCGCAAAAAGAACAGGAGTACTTGTGGCACCTTAGAGACTAACAAATTTATTTCAGCATGAGCTTTCATGAGCTACAGCTCACTCTTCGGATTGCATAGAATGGAACAGACAGACAGGAGATATTTATACATCAGAGAACATGAAAAGGTGGAAGTATGCATAACAACAGGAAGAGTCTAATCAATTGAGATGAGTTATCATCAGCAGGAGAAAAAAAAACTTTTGAGAGTGATAATTAAGATGACCCATAGAAGGTGTGAGGAGAACTTAACATAGCGGAATAGATTCAATAGTGTAATGACCAATCATTCCCAGTCTCTGTTAGGTCTGAGTTAATTGTATCGAATTTGCCATATTAATCAAGTCAGCAGTCTCTCTTTGGAGTCTGTTTTTTTTTAAGTTTTTTTGTTACAAAATGCCACCTTCAAGTCTGTCACTGAGTGGTTAGAGAGGTTGAAGTGTTTTCCCACTGGTTTTGAATGTTATGATTCCTGATGTCAGATTTGTGTCCATTTATTCTTTTGCGTAGAGACTGTCCGGTTTGGCCAATGTACATGGCAGAGGGGCATTGCTGGCACATTGATGGCATATATCCACTTTGGAGATGTCAGGTGACCGAGCCCTGATGGCGGGCTGATGCGATTAGATCCTATGTGGCGTCGCTGAATAGATATTGGACAGAGCGGCATTGGCCTTTGTTGCAGGATAGGTTCCTGGGTTAGTGTTATGTTGTATGGTGCGGTGCGGTGAGTATTTGCTTCAGGTTGGGAGGCTGTCTGTAAGCGAGGACTGGCCTGTCTCCACAAGATCTATGAGAGTGAGGGATCATCTTAAGGATAGGTTGTAGATCTTTGATGATGTGCGGAGATGCACTCTCTACGCAAAAGAATAAATGGACACAAATCAGACATCAGGAATCATAACATTAAAACCAGTGGGAGAAACTTCAACCTCTCTAACCACTCAGTGACAAGACTTCAAAAACAGACTCCAAAGAGAGACTGCTGAACTGAATTAATATGCAAATTAGATACAATTAACTCAGGTCTAAACAGAGACTGGGAATGGTTGGGTCATTACACTAATTTAATCTATTTCCCTATGTTAAGTTCTCCTCACACCTTCTATGGGTCATCTAATTATTGTCAGGGACTTAACAGATGGTAAAGTTCGTTGTCTGACGCAAGAGAGACAGGCAACACCAGCAAGGTCCGATCAAAGCTCTTTATTGACAAGTGCACGCATCAATAGAGAGCAGCTCGTCTCCCGAGAGAAACAGCCCGCTCTTTATGTTTAGTAATGCCTATATAGACAGGTTCCGTCGCGTCATAAATTATTCACTTGAGCAACCAAACCCTTTATTTCATACTAGAGAACAGACACCTTTAGTATACTTGCATGCCTAAAGTTAGAAATGTAGGGGAGTTAAAAACAAACAAAGACAAAACCATGGAGTGTAAACCAGCGAGGCTGGAAGCTAGATTCTTATCAATTCTTCAAAGGGGCTGCTTCTAACACAGCACA
Organism: Chelonoidis abingdonii; assembly: GCF_003597395.2. NCBI lineage: Eukaryota > Metazoa > Chordata > Testudines > Testudinidae > Chelonoidis > Chelonoidis abingdonii. The sequence continues at coordinate 65,665,067 of NC_133772.1, read as the reverse complement.
TCTGGTCTGTGCCAGAAATGCAGCTTCTCTCTTATCTACTTTTTTCCAGCGCTTCGTGAGACATGCTGGCTTCTTAGTTCTTTCCACTCAGGGATTACTCACAAACCTTTGTTTAGCCGGATTTTGGTCAGGTTGGCATACCTGGCTTTGTCTGCTATATCTTTATTCAGGCCTAACAATTATCACTTCAAAAGTTTTTTTTTTTTCCCTGCTGATGATAACTCATCTCAATTGATTAGATCTTCCTGTTGGTATGCATACTTCACCTTTTCATGTTCTCTGTATGTATAAATATCTCTGTCTGTCTGTTCCATTCTATGCATCCGAAAGAAGTGAGCTGCAGCCGCGAAAGCTCATGCTGAAAAGAAATCGCAGGGAATAAAAATTAGATGCTACTTTGTGGTCTCAACATACTGCATATTGCTAAAAATTCAGATTAGTCTTGCCACTGATGCAAAAGATTGTTCTATGCTGAGGGAGGGAAAAGAACTTTTTATTTCATTTCTGACACACCTAATGTCAGGTGATCATGTCATGTGTTGGCTTATGGCATGATGCAACATTGTGTAACAGGACGCAAAGGCAAGGCAATGTGACAAAATGTAGTGTCTCAGAAATCACAAAAACATGAATTATTAGGCACCTGCTAAGTTAGTTCTGTAATTCCCAGAAGTATTGAGGGAGTTCCACATCACTATGTACTGAAGCAACCAAAACTGTAGTTGAGCATCCTGCTTTTTGGCTTTCCAAAAGTGTTACGTTTTTCCTGCATTCTTTTATAGTTACAGTTGAGTATCCCATTGATCCTTTGAGCTATAAAAGAGAAAAAGATAACCTAGGATCATAGTATACAGACATACTAGTCTACAAGTCCCTCCTCCCTGCATTACAGGAAACTGCTCTTTTAAGCTATGGATTTCCTATTGACTTCAATGGAGCGGGCCCTTGGTCCTATATAGACAAGTTTTGATTTCCTACTGTTACATTTATTAAGCTTAGTTCTTGTGCTTTTCAGATCTTGAGTTTCTTGATATACCCACACTCTGAGTGAAATCAAAGGGAGCTTTGGATGTGCAAAGAAGCAGGACTGGATCTCAATGTCAAATAATCATTGTCCAGTCACGGAACAATGAAACACAGAAATGCCTCTCTCCCCTTTGTTTTATCATACAAATGTGTGTACTATGAAATCACAGCTCTTGAGGAGGGGAGGGAGAATAAACAGCAAGCGAAGATTTGTGGGAAGATAATTTTTTGGTGTTCATGATTTTCTTGTTCTGTGAAGATCTACACAGATGCTCATTATGCTGCTTGGAAAATGAAGCAGCAAAACCTTAAAATGTGACACTTCTAGAATATTTTGATAAATGCCATGATTTGCAAACCTGATATGCTTTACTTTATCTGGAGTGTTGTTTCCAGGAGAGTAAGGGCCAGTCCGGAGCAGGACGTTTGGGAAGGTGTTAGTTACATGGTCTTCGGATAAGTAGTGAGGAGGGGAGGGAAGAGAAATAGTTAAAGATTACCTTTGCGTAATTAATTATGAAGCAGTAGAAATAACATTTGTTTTTACTGCACATATTTAGAAGTCGTGCTCCTCTATTGTTTACCAGTTTGTTCTTGTTAGTGCAGTGCGTGTAATGTTGTGAATGTTGTGAGTACTTGCTTTCAGAATGGGATATTTGACGCGGCACTGAACCTGTCTCAGGAGCGGCAGGTACTAGCCAGGGAGGCCCTCCCCTGCACATAGGCAGCAGTTTATATGGCTCCAGGTGCCGGGCTCCAGATATGACCGGTCTGCTCCAGCAATCTTTGGGGTGGGTCTCTCCCGCCCTGCCTGGTGGGCCCGGCCAGCCCCGGGTCACCCCTTACCGCCCCGCCACCCCTCGCGTCCCTAGCCTGGACGGTCCCGGCCTCTGCCTTCCCCTCCCCTGCGTCCTGTCCTCCGCGCGTGTCCTTTGCCTGCTCTTGGGGGCTGCCGCAATCGTCTTCGAGCAGACTGCTGTCTGCTGCCCCAGGTCCTAGTGCTGCCACCATAATGGCAGGCAGGCTTGCCTTAACTGCCTGCCCTGCCTCTCCAAAGTCCAAACTCTCTCGCCCACCCTCATACCCACCACACCTATTCCTCATCCCCAGCAGCCCTCATCCCTCGCCCCTAATCCTCATCCCCAGCCAGAGCTCATCCCCCGCCCTATCCTCATTCCGCCAGAGCCCTCATCCCCACACTATCTTTCCCCAGCTCTGAGCCCCCGCTCATGAACCCCTCATCTCCCCCACCTATTCCTGCAGCCTGTCCTCTGCCCAGTGTGCACCTTCCCTTCTAACACCCCCACCCCAGTGCAGCCGACCACTCCATCCCAGCCTGCACCCTCACCCCTCCTGCAACCCACTTCCCTGCCTAGCAGGCTGCATCCAGCACCAACCTCTCCAGAGCCTCCCTCACCCCTCTTAACCCAAAATAAACAGCCAGGGCCTGCACCCACTCCTCCAAAGCGGCAGTCCTCACCCCTCCTGCACACCACCCCGTGGCCCAGCCCGGAGCCTGCACCGAGACCAAACTTTTCTCAAGCCACACCCTCTGACCCTTTCTCAGCCCCGACCTTGACCAGACCGTCCCCCACTGAACGCCGCCCAGAGCCTAGGAGGTTAGGCGAAGTTGGGGGCAGATTGGGGGGGCAGTTCTGGGCACCCACAATTCTACAACTTGCCTCCTGCTGACAACTGCCACCAACTCACCAACAGACACCTGTGCACCCCTCTTCCTGTCCCTGTTCCACCTTCCTGGGCCTCTCCGTCTGTTGGCTGGCCTTCTTCTTCGTCCTCCATCACTCATCCAGACGTCCACCAGCTTTCCACATCCTTCTCTTCCTTCCCTCCCTCCCTGGTAAGCCCCCCATCACCATTCCCAGGGTCCTTCCTCCCTCCCCTTCTCCTCTGGGCCCCTCCCCACCGGCTGGCTCCACATTCCTTTATGAAAATGTAACAGAATATCTGCATTATACAGTTCTCCTGCATCTTGCCCCCAACCCGGAGATGTTCTCGCATACCCAGGATACATGTACCACAGGTGACCCATGTTATAAGACAGAGATAGCTTGTATGCCAATGGTGGGTACCACTGCTCAAAAAGGCAGAGTAGTTTGCAGGGCAGCTGGCATACTTAGCTCTGCATTATCCATTTTTCAGAGGTTGCTGGTATAGGTATTTGGTCTTCTGAAGATATAGGCACTTAGTCACCTTAACTCTGTGTATGTGTGGGTTTCAGGAAGTGATTTTTTCCTTGTCTTTTGGGAGTGGTGATAGGGGTGTGGGGGGGCACATGAAAGAGTTCATAAGACGCTTCATGGGAACACTTCAGTGCCCTTCGACTATAACTCTGCCTCCTTCTGGCCCCTAATGGTCCGCAGGGTCTGGGGGCCTGGGGAAGGAAGATAGTAACCTTGAGCGCTTAAGGAGCTATCTAGCAGCTGGAGGGCAAGGATGAGCGAAGGGAAGCCCCAGAACGCTACGCTCCATTGCCAGGGGTGTTAAAAGGAGCTCTGGCCAACCCTCTGCTTATGAAAGGATAAGCAGAGTATAAGCGTGCTTTTCATCTCCATTGGATGTTCTGTGTCGTACATCATGCAGATGGTACAACTGGCAGTAGTCCAGAGAGCGTGAATGGCCTTAAGGAGTACTTCTCCCAATGGTTTACTAGCCTTGTTGTGGAATATCAGTTGACAAATTCACTAGTCGTTAATGGGTTTTAGAGCAATTTAAATATAACATCAGCTCCTATTGTGGGGTGTACTCTAGGAACCCTTGATGAAGGCCCACGTGCTCTACCCATGTCTAAAATGTGACCAGAATTGGAAGAGAAGAGGGTGAGCCCAGACTGCTCATGCTATCCATTCTATTCAGGTGGCTGTGTGTTGTGTGTGGCCTCATATTTTGTCGTTGTGTAGCTTATGTTTTGAATTTTTTCGCCTCTGTGGTGGTCGTAAGCGTTTGGAACGTTCTGTTTCTACAGTTTTTCGTTTGTTTTTTTATTTTATCTGTCATCCTAATCTCCCCCCCGCTCTCGCCCGGTCCGCTCTTTGTTGTTTGATCGGTGTGGGTGGGGTGGGCCTAAAGGATTGTTTGGGCCTTCCGTGTCTGTGTGTGGTGTGTGCTTGTGTGTTGGTGGTGGGTGGCTGTCTGTGGGAGAAGGGGGGAGGGGTTGGGGCAGTGTTCCCATTCCCCCTCTACTCCTGTGTGGTATGATGGGAAATGTGCAGGAAAACTTGTGAGTGAGTTCCTGACCTTTCCACAGATCCCAGCTTGTTCGGAATGCTTGCAGACTAGATCCCTGTTGGCTAGAAAGCAAGGTTGGCAAGCTCATGCATAACACAAACATGATCACAGTCTACCCTAAAAACAGGAGTTTGTTATTTAAAGAAAATACACAGAAGCCAGCAAATCAGGCTTCTTCCACTTGCTTGAGTTCCAGCTTTGTCTCCCTGTTTACCAGGACCCCACCCTGTGGGGAACTCCATACAGTCTATGGAGAATCTTAGTATTGAATAGATATACTAGAATGCAAAATGTGAAGTGAGCTAGTAGAGAGTTTATCCTGAGGCAGTATTTCACTACCTAGAACCAGAAAATTCAGAGTAGGAAAAACAAACAAAACAGAGCATCTCAGAACAAGTTCAGTTTAAACACAAGTGAAGCTTCAAGGAAGTTCTCGCTCTCCCAACAGGGACGTATTAAGGCAGGGCTTTACGGGCGCAGCCAGGGCCCTGCTCAAGGAGGCCCCACAAAAATAAATCCAGGCAGCGATCTCCAACTCTGGGCTGCTAAAAGTCTTCGTGGCACAGCAGGGTGCTCAGGCGGCTGCCTGCCCTGCCAATAGCCCCCCGCCCACTGCTGGGAAGCGGCTGCCTGCTAGCAGTCTCGTGGCCCCTGTGGGTCGCGGAGGCGACTCTGCACACTGCCCCCACCCCAGCACATCCTCACAGCTCCCATTCGCCAGAAACTGACCAATGGGAGCTACATGGGTGCCTTGCGGGCAGCAAGGTACGGAGACATTACCGTGTCCCTGCCCCGCAGAGCCGCAGAGAGGGACATGCTAGGAGCAGCCGCTTCTGGGGATCAGGGTGGGCTATGCAGGCAGGGCAGGCCTGAGGCCCTGCTGGCACCGCCAGCGCCGGGAGCCACCTGTGGTAAGCACCCCCAGCTGAGCCTGCCACCTCGCACCTCCTCCTCCACCCCAAACCCTGCCCCATATCAGAATCTCTTCCTGCACCCAAAACTCCCTCCCGCTCCCGCACTCCTCCTGGCCCCCCATACCCTGCCCAGCCCCCTTCCACCACCACCCCTCCCAGGAAAAGACTTGTATATAGGGGCCCACAAATCTAATAGCCCGCGGCCCACAAGGAGAAAATCCGGCCCTGGTTCCCAAACCAGGAACCCTTCCCAGATCCCCAGGCACATTCTTGGCGTGACGAATCGCTGGCGTATCCCGAGCGCGAGCAGCTTCGGTGCATCATAAGCGCGATTTACTTCCCCACACCCAGGCACATACAGAGATTTTTCATATCATAGAATTATGCCGAAGGAAGCCATTGGATCATCTAGTCGGACATCGCTGTATAACACAGGCCATGAATCCGCACATTGTTTACCCTTGTATTGAACCAGATGTATAGGAGGATACGAATCATAGACTGTAGATGGGAAAGACTGCGAGGTCGATCTAGTCCAGTCCCTCCATTCAGCTCCATGGCTGTCTAAAGTGCTTCAAACTCTAAGACATCACTATACATTATTCCATTTTGCTCGAGAGAAGTTGCTGTGGATTTATGCAAATCTGCCATAATTCATGTTAATTTGATGATGGAGATGAGCCTTCAATCACCTTGCTCAAAAAATAACTCTTGCTTCTTTCATCTTGGGCTGAATGGGCAAGCAAAATATCAGTTAGATTGTCATCAGCCAGTGTGTGAGTTGCTGGGGTGGGTAGATTGTTGATCGCGTGCTGCGTGTGGTGTGTGGATGATTTGCAAGATGCCATAGTGAGGTCAGTAATGCACCCAGACCTCAGTGTAGTGTGTGTGTGTAGCGTGGCGATTGAGCTTCCAACGGGGCTTACACTGATTACGAGCACCCGAGGATCTTAGGCCCATGAATCTAAGCATTGGATCAAGAGAGGAAAAAACACATTGTTCCTTAGATCAGAGCTTGCACACCATGCATGGAGAAGTGCCCGCACCCGTTAGGGCAGTGGCTTGCTAATCTCAGGTCCTATCCACTTCAGCCATCGGTTGCCATACCTCTAGTTTTCCCCACCTGTTAAATTGGGGATAATAGAGCGTAGTCGTGCTCGCTATGGGATATGTGCAAGACTTACTCATTCAATGTGAGGAGGTTGATACGTATGTGGGAAAACAGTACAGAACTACTCTAATACTGAACAGCTTCCTTAAAGCACAGCGAGATCTATTAAACAGCTCCACTAGAATTTTTTCTCACCTATTGTTTGGCTCTCAGGTCTTAGTTATCAAACTGCTAGCAATTTGCCTTGAACGGAATTGCGCAGTTTACGAAGGGTGGGGGGAATGTAATGAGTGCATTTCATGCCACCATTTAATTAATCGTTTGACCCCCTGCAGTCATATTTCTGAGAGGTAATTGGAACATTTTTTTTACAAAAGTGCAAATAAAGGAAGCCCTAAAAAGGTGCTCTTTGTTACTAGTATTACCGAGGAGTCAGAAATTTGGCCAGACTTGTAAATTGTTGTCGTCTTCTGAAAGGAAAAGAGAAGAGAAATTAAAAAAATACAAAGCCCAAAGCTGGCAAAGAAACCAACCACCCTACAGTTATTAAACCAAGTCATTTCATATGTGTTGATGTGGTTAAGCCATTTTAAGGCATGAAAATCGATGAAGCTGTCAAAGAATGATTTTGCAAGCCTTGAGCCTTAATACCTCCCAAGAATGACACTCTGGCCTGCGAAATACTACCAGGAAGCCTGCGCGAACGGTGCCATATGAACACAGTGGGGCATTTCTCTCCCAGTGTAACCAAAAAGCAAATGTAAAACACACGGTTGTGAACTGCTGGTGCCAAAGCCCACTGAAATCGACGGATAGAGACAGCATCCAGTGGCTGCGGATCAGTGTTCTCCGAAAGACCTCAGTCAGGAACGAATGCGGTGCTGAGCTTAGATTCAGGAAAACAAAATTGAGATGGAAAGGTCTGGAGAAAACAATTGCCCGTGGCTTCCATTCCAGCATTTCCTGTCCAATCTTGTGAACGTTTTGAGAGGTAATAGATTGGGAAAGGGAGGGTAGGTCAGGGATGATTTTTTTAAAAACACCTCTGAGGATAGGGTGAAAACAACACACAACTCTTCTTTGTTTAAAAAAGAAATGAGAACTTCATGTAACAATCTGGGGACACAGCCCGCCCAGATCTGAACCTGGAATTGAGGGACTTAAGGAAGGCGGGTGGCCTGATCAGTCTAGCCTAGACTGCAAATCCGGTGGTTCTAATACCTGACAGAGACAGCGAAGCTGTGAAAATTGAAGCAGGCTGATGGCATGGCTTAAAAGACCTGACATAGAGGTTCGGCCGCCAGAAAATTCGTCGCGCAGTGTCGTAGTTGTTGAATCCCTGGCATTCCTGCGAGCAGGAGATTGTGTGCTGGACCACCCATGATGTCTCGAATAATAGTGTGCTGATAGTTATGTGCAACACTATCAAAGCTCAGTGCTGCTGGTTGGTATTGGTTTTAAGGATCACCCTATACCTACGGGAGATGAAGCTCGTCTGCTAACCATGCTCCCTCCCCCGCCCCGCACCATAACTTCTCAGCTCACTGTCTGATGGTGCCAGTGCCTCAGTTGGGTTGCTAAATCATGAGGCAACAGCCCGCTAGCCTGATTGTATACTAACACAGCCCCCTTATGCAGTTGCTCATTTGTAGATGAAAGCCAAGCCTTAGCACTGTCCTTTAGTAGCTGGAGCAAAAATACAGGACCACAAACATCCTTTAAACCCGTGGTTCACCTCTGTTCAAACGACCCAACCAGGCCCCTCTGGCTTTATAACTTCCCTCCACTTCCAGAACGTTCTATATCCTTGTATTAAGTCAGGTGAACTTTGTGCTTTTTGGTCGAGAGGCGTTTTCTCTTCTCACTATGCTGCAGTACCTCACAGTGGGACTGTACAGTACACAAGTGGCGTTATCAATCGACTAAGTGCTATACAATACTCGACCCTCCAGTTGTCCCAATGCGTCGTCGTGTGAGTAGGCACCCGAATAATCCTCTCTCCAAGTCTTTTCTTTTCCGTGACCTTCTAATCCCAAGTATTCCCTTTTGCTAGCCACTAAAAGGAAGTAGTTGCTAAAGCTATGCTAAATCCCAGGAAATGATCCCTCTCCTACTGTGAGGCTTTCTACGAGGAGATCACTGCGTATCATAGAGGTCGATTCTACATAAGGTAATTATTCTTTTAGGCTAACAAGTAGGAAATGGCCAGTCTGATTTTGGGACAGGCCTTTAAGCTGGGCTTCCCACTCAAAGAGTTCTTGGGCCATACAGAATTTTTAAAGAAAAAGCACTCGAACTGTCAATAGCTCTTTTTAAAAAGAGCGGTTACACCAGTTTCTGAATCTCCTTCGGGTTGATCATGCTATTATCTTCCCTTCGATGTGCAGATGGGGAAGAGAAGGTGCTAGGAACCTCAGTGAGGTGTTCAGATTCATTGACAATGGGTGTTGTATGAGAACCTGAGATTAGATAAGATAAGATACAGAGGAGCGTGGGCTGCAAAATGAGGCATGTCTGCCTTTGATATAAGATATACTGCAGCGATGCGGTGGCGATTATATTAAAAGGGTTTAATCAGCAGGGGTTCTGGGGATGCAAAGACCAACCACTATTTATGTAGATCATCCAAATGAGTCGATATTAAGGTATTTAAGTTATTGTGTATGTGCAATCCCTTCCATGCAGTGCCAGGCTGCCCTTGACTAAGCAAAAAGTTCCCATTCCGGAAATTTTCAACTTGTCTCATTTTGATGAAGGGACTCTAACCCCTCTTCCCCACGTTAAGGTAAAGGGACTCTAACCCCCACCTCCCCACGTCGAGCGCTCACTTACCTCTCCAGGGACTTGAACACCTGGACTGGGACTCAAACCCAGGGTGGGACTCTAACCCAGACCTAAGTTGTCAGAGACTTTAACCCCAACAATCTGGACCCTACTCAACAGGTAGGTGGACATTGCTGGATTTCTACAAGCTTCAGCTTGTTCACAGAACACGCCTTATCACCGACGCAGAGATCAGATCACCAGGCAAGGCTCCTCTAAACCAGAGGATGCGCGCTGCATTGCCTCAGGGTCTGATCCCCCGCCGGAGAGTCAGACGAGTCCCGGCGGAGTCGCCAAAGATGTCAGGGACTCTAACCCAGACGGCAAAGTTCGTTGTCTGACCGCAAGAGAGACAGGCAACACCAGCAAGGTCCGATCAAAAGCTCTTTATTGACAAGTGCACGCATCAATAGAGAGCAGCTCGTCTCCCTAGAGAACCAGCCCGCTCTTTACGTCTTAGTATAAGCCTATATAGACAGTTCCGTCGCGTCATAAATTATTCACTTGAGCAACCAACCCCCTTTATTTCACAACTAGAAACTAGACACCTTTAGTATACTTGCATGCCTAAAGTTAGAAATGTAGGGGAGTTAAAAACAAACAAAGAACAAAACCATGGAGTGTAAACCAGGAGGCTGGGAAGCTAGAGTTCTTATCAATTCTTCAAAGGGGCTGCTTCTAACACAGCACATCTGGTACTGTGCCAGAAATGCAGCTTCTCTCTTATCTTACTTTTTCCCAGCGCTTCGTGAGACATGCTGCTTCTTAGTTCTTTTCCACTCAGGGATTACTCACAAACCTTTGTTAGCCTGATTTTGGTCAGGTTGGCATACCTGGCTTTGTCTGCTATATCTTTATTCAGGCCTAACAATTATCACTTCAAAAGTTTTTTTTTTTTCTCCTGCTGATGATAACTCATCTCAATTGATTAGACTCTTCCTGTTGGTATGCATACTTCCACCTTTTCATGTTCTCTGTATGTATAAATATCTTCTGTCTGTCTGTTCCATTCTATGCATCCGAAGAAGTGAGCTGCAGCTCGCGAAAGCTCATGCTGAAATAAATCCGCAGGGAATAAAAATTAGATGCTACTTTTGTGGTCTCAACATACTGCATATTTGCTAAAAATTCAGATTAGTCTTGCCACCTGATGCAATAGATTGTTCACTATGTGAGGGAGGGAAAAGAACTTTTTTATTTTTCATTTCTGACACACCTAATGTCAGGTGATCATGTCATGTGTTGGCTTATGGCATGATGCAACATTGTGTAACAGGACGCAAAGGCAAGGCAATGTGACAAAATGTAGTGTCTCAGAAATCACAAAAACATAGAATTATTAGGCACCTGCTAAGTTAGTTCTGTAATTCCCAGAAGTATCTGAGGGAGTTCCACATCACTATGTACTGAAGCAACCAAAACTGTAGTTGAGCATCTGCTTTTTGGCTTTCCAAAAGGTGTTACGTTTTTCCTGCATTTCTTTTATAGTTACAGTTGAGTATCCCATTGATCCTTTGAGCTATAAAAAGAGAAAAAGATAACCTAGGATCATAGTACTTACAGACATACTAGTCTATCAAGTCCCTCCCTCCCTGCATTTACAGGAAACTGCTCTTTTGAAGCTAGGAATTTTCCTATTGACTTCAATGGGAGCGGGCCCTTGGTCCTAGTATAGACAAGTTTTGATGTTCCTACTGTTACATTTATTAAGCTTAGTTCTTGTGCTTTTCAGATCTTGAGTTTCTTGAATACCCACACTCTGAGTGAAATCAAAGGGAGCTTTGGATGTGCAAAGAATGCAGGACTGGATCTCAAATGTCAAATAATCATTGTCCAGTCACGAACAATTGAAACACAGAAATGCCTCTCTCCCCTTTGTTTTATCATACAAATGTGTACTATGAAATCACAGCTCTTGAGGAGGGGAGAGGGAGAATAAACAAGCAAGCGAAGATTTGTGGGAAGATAATTTTTTGTGTGTCATGATTTTTCTTGTTCTGTGAAGATCTACACAGATGCTCATTATGCTGCTTGGAAAATGAAGCAGCAAAACCTTAAAATGTGACACTTCTAGAATTATTTGATAAATGCCCATGATTTGCAAACCTGATATGCTTTACTTTATCTGGAGTGTTGCTTTCCAGGAGAGTACAGGGCCAGTCCTGGAGGCAGGACTTTGGGAAGGTGTTAGTTACAGTGGTCTTCGTGATAAGTAGTGAGGAGGGGAGGAGGAAGGAAATAGTTAAAGATTACCTTTGCGTAATTAATTATGAAGCCAGTATGAAATTAACATTTGTTTTTTACTGCCACATATTTAGAAGTCGTGCTCCTCTATGTGTTACCAGTTTGTTCTTTGTTAGTGGCAGTGCGTGTAATGTTTGTGATATGTTGTGAGTACTTGCTTTCAGATGGGATATTTGCTCTTTCTTATTTTATACCATCTAATTGTTTTGAGATGTACTCCTTTTTATTTATTTTTTAAAGTAAACATTAGTGCTGGTGTTATTGCTCAAGGCGAGAAATGCAAAAAGGGGGACACGTGGCAGTTCTATTTAAATAAAAGCCTATTTTCAGAAACAAAGGCTTATAGAGCAAAAGGGAGCTCTTAGTACCCTGAGCACGTTTGCTGTTATGGATGAACCCACAGCTACGGATGCTATCAAACTTGTCATATTTTATTCATGAGTTGTGGTGTACTTGGATGAAATAAGAAAAGCAATGCTCCAAATCATAATTATGGTGTAAAAAGATGAAACCGTTGTTATTGTGACATTTTAAAAAAATTCTTAAATCTCTCAAATAATTCATATAACAGCTTACAGGGAATGACTAAGTGTGTTGGCTGTGTTTGATTCATTTTGTTTCTTTGCAGAACGTAGTACAAAGATACATCCTGAAAGAATCTATAAATGTGTGTGAGAGTATACCCACTCACCTAATACACATGCTTTTAAAATTCTTCCAGGATGTCTCTTTTAACAGTGTTCCACAAAGATGCACAGATATTGAATACAAAAATAATTATAAAGAGGCTGACAGCAGAAATTACACATCAGTAGAAAAGGGCTTTGACAAATTATGTTCCAAGCTATTATAATACAGTTACTAAATAAAACAAAACAATCCAGGATTTCATTTGCTTAAGTAGTAATGTGTTGTGAATTTTCTTATATAAAGAAATCATAGGAGGAGAATTGTTATGAAACATGTTCTATAGATAATTTGCTACACATTCTTTGCATATTTCCTAAAGACTTTTTTGGATTTTCCTTAAGATAAACTAAAATGCTTTTAAAAAAGTAATTTAAAACTCAAATCATTAAGGCCCTGATCCACCAAAGCACATATTTAACTTCAAACATATGAATCATCCCATTTGATTTCAGTGGGACTTATTTATGTGGTTAAGAGCTTTGTTGGATCAGGGCCTAATAAAACATTTGTGTAGACTTAACATTTTAAAATAAATACATTTATTAAAAAAAAAAAAAAGTGAGGTGTTTGTTTGCCAGGGGCTGAGTTCAGGGATCTTCTTCTGCTGGAAGAGTTGATGAGTTTACTGAGGTTCAGATTTGTGCAAATGCAAGGGTCTGACTCAGCGGATCCAATTACAGAATTGAGCCTTACTACTTCGAGATCACACTGTGTATTCATGGACACCACCTGTAATCTTCTTGACTTGAGTAGAATTGCATGGAGGCATAAATCAGTAATGAATGCGGACCATATAGTGCAATGACATGGTTTCCTTAAGCAGGTTGGGCCAAATTCAGCCCTGTTGTAATTCTGTGGAATGAATTTCTTGGAGCAAGGGCTGTCTTTGTGCTAGGCACTGTACAGACTAAAACAGAATGTGGCCTTGGTCCATGAGTAGGGTAACTAAACTCTACAGCAATATAAATAATAATAATTTAACTTAAGGGTCTGAGCCAAAGCCTATTGATTTTGATGGCTTTCACTCAACCCTTTGTCATCAACTGCATCAGGAGACAAACAGAGCTCTGAACGTAGGGAGGTAAGTAAAAACTACTACTTTTCAGGAAACATATTTTGTTTTCAAATACCTTTATTTGTAATTAACAATAATATACACCTCTACCTCGATATAACGCGACCCAATATAACACAAATTCGAATATAACGTGGTAAAGCAGTGCTCTGGGGGGGCGGGGCTGTGCACTCCGGTGGATCAAAGCAAGTTCGATATAATGCAGTTTCACCTATAACATGGTAAGATTTTTTGGCTCCCGAGGACAGCGTTATATTGAGGCAGAGGTGTAGTGCCTTCTGTCTGAGCAGTTCAAAGTGCTTTACAATCATGAATGAATTTGCCTCTCATTTCATGTCTGTTATGCATGTTAAGCAGCATTAAATATTGTAATCTCCCTTTTTACAGATGGGGAAACTGAGTCATAGAAAGATTACAATTTACCCAAGATTCTAAGTAGGTGTGTGGCAGAGGTAGGGGTAGAATGCTGGTATCTTGACTCAGAGATTCAGGAGTTGACTGTCCTGTCAATATACCAAATTCTGCATTCCTTGTGGTCCCACTGATGATTTACAAAGGAGCTTAAGTGAATTAGTCCCCTCGATTTCTATTCAATTTCAGTGGGAATTGGGTGCCCTGAATTCATTTGAAAAGCCCAGGCAGTGTGAGTACTTACCTGAGGAAAGCAAGCAGGATTTCTCCTGTGGTGTTCATGTTGAATTTTAGAAACTTAAAGCACCACAGAAGCACTAAATATTACCATTAATTTAGGAGATGTCATCCTGTTGGTAACATCCATTGTACAGGGCAATATTTATAGTCTTTCCCTGTAATATAGAGCTGTTCAGCCTAAAGGGATTACTTTTTGATGTCTTAAAATATTCTCTGTTGTTTCTTTGCCTGTACCTGCCAGCAAATGCTCTTAAAATAAGCTGATATTTTAAAACACAATTCCTGTGTTTCTTACCCATGCATGGTCAGCCAGCAAATTATGAAGTCATAACGTCAACCGTATTGGAAAATGTTCTTTAAAGGGATGAGGGGAAATAGCGAGGTTGGCCTTGGCAAAAAGCCAGAATAGTAACAGACAGAATTTTCAGTGGCTCATTGTTTAGTGGGGGGAGGGATAGCTCAGTGGTTTGTGCATTGGCCTGCTAAATCCAGGGTTGTAAATTCAATCCTTGAAGGGGCCGTTTAGGAGTCTGGGGCAAAAATCTGTCTGGGAATTGGGCCTGCTTTGAGCAGGGGATTGGACTAGATGACCTCCTGAGGTCCCTTCCAACTCTGATATTGTGTGATTCTAGTGTGACATTAATGTTTATCATATTCTAAATTAGATCCCAAACAGACAAGTGTTTCAGTGAAACATATAAGTCTGTAATAAACCCTAGAAATCACTGCCTTTTTCCAGTGTTGCATACATTGCCACTGGCTCTGGTGACAGTTTTTCTAGCAACTGTGTTGCCGGGGCACTGTCTGGTTTCCATAATGCTCTTTAAATACTCATGTGCAAAGTTGGAAAACAATAATTGCAACATTTAGCTTTTGCAGCGATAACACTACTGTACCTTGTGTGCATTACAGATAAACAGTGGGAAAGACCTTATAATCAGTGAGTCCTGAACTAATTAGCTAACAAGGCATGTAATTCGATTAACTTGTGATTTAAGAGCAGACAATGTGCTTTTAGTGTTACTGTGACTTCTCAAGCATTTTCACTGGCTAAGGAGTAGGTGTTTAGTTTAAGAGATCAAACGGTTGCATGTGTCCTAAATAGTTTTGATTTCAGTGCTAGTATTTTTGGGGAAAACAAACAAAACCAAACCTTGCCTCAAAAGACAAGCCCAATAGCCACCTAAAATCTCTGAAACACAGAAGTGTCAGATGCATAAGTAACAGGTGGTAAATAAAGCTGACCTACGTGAGGACAATACCAATGAGCCACACATTAGTTAATTGCTTGTGGTTGATCTGGAACACTATTATTCCTTCTTGATTCCTCTACCTCTGCTGCTTTTCTGGCCAAATAAATGGTTCGAAAACCATATCATTTTGCAATACAACATACTATCCAGGTCCTCTAGTTGATGGAATGTATGTATTCTTTTGCTGCTGAAGTGCCTTGTTGGTTGGTTGGTTGTTATATTAGTTCATGTGAGGAGAAAGAAATTGAGGGCTCTAGAGATTTGAAGCCCTCTATATACCTACACAAGTGCCAGCACCTGCAATGCAGACTCCTCCATAGCATTCTGCTAGTGTGTCTCAAATGTGTCCCACAGGGACCTTTCATTGGTGGGGGCTGAAAGAGATGGACATTTTTTTTTCCTTACTTCGTATTCATTTCCAAGTCTCATATAAGTAAATACTGCTCTGTTTGTCTCAGTGTGCCAAATTTATGTAGTTTAGTTTTGAAATATTGCTGAGGCAACCAAAGGCATTTCTCTTAGACTCTCTGACAGCTACTTAATTAATATGATTTTGGTCATTCTTGCTGGTGCTCAAGTTAGACCAATTTCCCAAAGGTGAAAAGTCAGACATTAATCCACTAAACTAACTAAATTATTGATTGGGGAGAGACTATGGTTTCATAAGTGGTCTCTTTCAGATATCTTAGTGGCTAAAAATCTTGATTTCTCAGAGTTTGGAATTTGAAATAGCTTCCCTTAAAAGAACATGGCTTTTTATTTCAAATACTAAGTCCATATTGTTAAGAGATACCTAGTCATAAACTTGTTTACAAAATGTATGCACATCAGAATGACAGGAACACATGAATGTTTAAATCTGGTAAGATAAATTGTCAGGGTAATTTTGCATCATGCAGAAGGAAAGTTTATTTAGAAATAGACTGTTTTCCACCTTCTTTTCTTGAACTACCTTTGTTGTATAGCCATGGGAACTTACCTTTGAAACATTAGCTGCTCACCCTGGTAATTGCTCCATCCGCTAATTTAATGAAAACCCATTAAACCGAAACAATAATTAAAATGAGACATCATCTCTGTAGGAGGTTTGCATATTAAAATCAGTGAGTATTTCAATGCAGGCAGATCTTATTCTTGAGAAACAGTGTTTGAAGCAACATGTAAAAAGTGATTTATAATGAATAATAATAAATTAGAAAGCTGTGCTGTTGAACATGATGCCCTACTGTTTATTGAATCTGAGCAGAGCTGGCAACACAGATGCCAATAAAGCATTTAAAAAGGCTTTTCTCACTAGTGAGACCTCCCCCTTAGCTTAGAAGAAGGGCATACATGTGGCAAGACATATTACATCCCGGTCAGGCCTCTTTACTAATGTGGTTTTATAAGAGTTTTTGTTCTCTTCTATGAGTAGACTGGGAATCTTCAAGTGGTTGCTTGCAGACTGTGATGTATGTGCCTGCTGTACTGGTGTAGATGATGTTGGCAAGCAAGCAGTGATGAGTACCCCAGGTGATGAGTGCCCTAATGGAGACTAATGTGCTGCTTACTGCTCATGTTCCATGCTGCATAGCATGAGCTGCTTTGTGCTGACTCAGAGCTGTATGGGGATAGTAACCTGAGTGCCCTAGGGAATCAGGATGGTCATATATACCTGTTCACCTCAGCTCTAGCTGGTGCACATTGCAGATTCCCTCCAGCTCATATTTAAGATAGTGAAACAATGGGTGCAAGTTTCTAACACTACAAAAACACACACACCGGCCTGGAGACAGAATCGACCTTTCCGTGGGATAGGGCTCTCCCCCCTTGACTACTCCAAGCCAACTTGGTTTTGCCCATGTTTGGCAGGAAAGGATATCTCCCTGAGGCTTTTCTCCTTTTGGCAGTGAAATGAACCATCACTGGTGACAATCTTGTGCTTGGTGTTTTTGTCTTTTTGCAGCTCTTTGAGAGTATTGCCTTTTTCTAAGGAGCTTTTTTGTAATAGAAAGGAAGGATGACGTTCCTCTGAAACATCACTATTTCCACCTTTGCTACTTCCATTAAGTCTTGTGTTGGGCTGAGCTGGATTTTGCTTTTGGATCCCTTAGAAAGGGTTTGATGAGTCACATCATCTTCTCCTGAGAGGTACAAGGGCCCCTGTGATGTGGCTGTCCCGGGAACAAGGATCTGAGCTTAATATTCACATGTCAAACACCTCTCCTGCCAAATGATTGCTGCCTGACCAGTCATTTGTACCAATACTAAGTAAGTAATCTCATCTGAAAAGCTGAATACAAACAGGGTGATTTCACTATTTTAAGTAATTATAAAAATGAATGTTGTCTTAAAAATTAAAGTTTATTGCTGATGCACAAAATAATATCTTTTTACAAGGTGGGCAGGAGTGAACAAGTTAAAATAGGCAACAAAGGAACACTGTGCTTAACAACAAAATAGGCAACAAAGGAACGCTGTACTCCCTCTGAGCCCTGGTCTACACTACGAGTTTAGGTCGAATTTAGCAGCGTTAGATTGATTTAACCCTGCACCCGTCCATATGACAAAGCCATTTTTGTGGACTTAAAGGGCTCTTAAAATCAACTTCTGTACTCTTCCCCGACAAAGGGATTAGTGCTGAAATCGACATCGCTGGGTCGAATTTGGAGTAGTATGGATGCAATTCGACCGTATTGGCCTCCAGGTGCTATCCCAGAGTGCTCCATTGTGACCGCTCTGGATAGCACTTTGAACTCAGATGCATTAACCTGGTACGCAGGAGAAGCCCTGGGAAGTTTTGAATTTCATTTCCTGTTTTTGGCCAGCGTGGCAAACTCAGCAACACAGGTGACCATGCGTCCTCCCAGAATGTTTCTACACTCCCCCATCATCTCTGTCCCTGAGGTTATCACAGATCAGAAGGCGAAAAAAATGCTCTCACGATGACATTTTCCAAGCTCATGCAGTCCTCCCACAGTGATAGGGCACAGCATAATGCATGGAGGCATTCAGTGGCAGAGTCTAGGAAAGAATTGCTATGTTTGCTTAATGGCAAAAGTATCATGCCTCACTGGCGATCCTGCCCGAGCCAGGTCGCTGTGTCACATGCACTCTTCACTGTGTCCGCTTTGGGCAGGGGCATGACTGCTTTGTGAGCAGGAAGGCCATAGATATAGACATTGCATTAGGTAGCTTCTGTAGCTAGAGAAAACATTCCTGTGCATTCGGCAAAGTCTGTGGCACAAAAAGAGAAGCCCCGTAGTGTAGTGATTATCACATTCACCTAACATGTGAGAGTCCCGTAGTCTAGTGGTTATCATGTTTTCCTAACACGCGAAACATCCCTGGTTCGAAACCAGACAGAAACAGGTCACTGTTCCTTTTTCTGACTCCCCTTCTGCATTTTTAGTCTTAGAACAGACCGCGCTGTGAAATTTTACTTTGAATTATATCAATTATGAGTTAAATAATATGGAAGCTCTCTCTAAGTTATAGTCTCAGGTTCCTTACCCTTTCAGCTGCTCTGATAAATTAACATTTTTGTTAGGGGTAGGGGAAAATTTTTCATGAAGCCTATTATAGGGACTAAATGCTATCTAGGACTCTGAAAGAATGTTAACGTGGCCCATAGAGTGCAATCCTTTGTTCTGGATTTGTCATTCCACAAGTTGAATTGCTCTTTACTACTGTCCAGGCTTCATACACCATGGGAGCAAGGGGCAGGTTGGGGTAGGTGCAACCGCGTGGTGCTGCCGGCTGGGAGAGCAGCCTGAGGCAGAAGCCTCCAGCTTGCATGATATTCCAGGCAGGACTGAATCTCCATGAGACGAAACTTAAAGAAGAGAATGACCTGAAGTCACTCCCATTCTGTGCTCTAAGGGGAGGATAGCTCTGTCTATCCAGGCACCCTTGATCAATCTCACCGTGGTCTGCCAGCTGAGCGGGGCTGAGCAGGATCCCGGCAGGCAGGAGCCGGCAGATGAAGCCCCAGACCAGCAGCGGTTGGTCAGTCGGTTGGTCTGTCTGTCTTTATCCTCCTCAATTTCTCCAATCGCTGTATCTGAACACCCTCTACTCATTAAGAGTCTGATTCTTTGCCCGCTGAAGTCAGTGTCACAGCTTCCAGGCCCTACTGTAACACTACAGGAACATTGTTTATGTGGACCTATATTTTGGCTGTCCATCAGAACTACTCAGTGCCAGCAGCATGATCAATCCCAGTGGGGACAGGCGTTTAGGGTATTAAGGATATGTGCTTATGCATATAGGCCATTGTGTCTCTGGCCACGAAAGAACTGCGGAGTGTGAGCACCGCAGGTTGAGAGAAGAACATCATCGCTTGCATGTTGTGGTCTCCTGTGCATTGCTTTTCTGATGAGGTCCTATGTGGAGATGGACTTTGGCTCTGTGTTTTGGGCTTTGTGTTAGTCTGAGTGCGTAGTTTCCTTCATTAGATTTATAATATTTTCAAGTAGGCCTCATTTTTGGATTTAAATGACTTGACACTCACTTAATAGGCAAGTAATAGCAGCCCAGATATCTGTCTTGATTAGCATCCATAATAATCATGAAGGATTTCATGAAATATACAGATGAGTATTTCAGATTTATTTGACACTAACAGAACAGTAGAGCTAGTTATACTGTGTATATGTCAAGACAGAGCTTAACAAAGTGTTAAATGTCTGCAGAATCTAACCATTCAGCATTATGTATTGGTACATTTCCTAATTAGTATGTTATCTGTGTCTTTAAACCCCCTGACAACAACTCCATCAACTCAGAGGATTTCACCAGAATTTGGCAAAATAGGAACGAACCCATACTAAATCCTACTATTTGAAATTTATTTGGAGGTGCTTAAAAATGCTTAACACCATTGATAATTGCAGTTAATGCATACTGTATGAACTAGCAGTAAGTGGTGGTCTCTTATGCTAAAAAGGAATGTTGCTCAGAATATTGACATTTCCTTTTAGAATTTTAGAATCCCATTTTTTTTTTAAACAAAATAATCTTATGTTTTCTTTTGCTTTGTTCAAGGTAGAAATCTCCCTCAGTAGATCCTTAGAGGAGGCTTATGATATCAGTTTGTGCTTTCAAATAAATATACAGAGCTGCTTATTCACCTGGGTTTGATTTGAGAAACACTGTGACATGTTTAAAGAAACCCCCAAACACCCAACATTTCAAATTAAGAAAACACATATGACTCACATGCTCTCCTATCTTCATCTCTTTGTTTTTCGCTGAGGTTGCATTATCATTCAAGTGTGAAGTAATATTTCATTGAAGATGACTAGATAAAACAATACTTTATATTACACAGAAAAGAATAGCACTTTATTATAAGAAGCCAGTCATTTTTTATAGATAACGTAAAAATTATTTTTCCCCTATGGACAGCTATCTCCCCTCTTCCCCCGTCCGAGTTAAAATTGACAGAAAATAGAACTCTGAGCGTACAATTCATTTGAATGATATTTTGTCTAGAGATCAGGTGAAACACAGAAGACTGCTCAAAAGCAGATGATGTACATGACAACCACGTGAACTGAATATATACACATTCTTTTTTTAGCAATATAGGGTCAGATCCTGCAATCCGATCCATGTAGTTGGATCCCTGCACATGTGTGAAGTCCACTTGAACTAGAGAGAACTGTACACACGCACACTGACTTGTCCACCTGTACGAGTCAGATGGCAGGATTGGGAGTCATATTTACCAGTCAGCCCTTAAAAAAAGCTCTCTGTTTCTAATATAGTGTATGTCAACTGTGTTAAAAAGTGTGTCCATAATCTTTTTCAGGTCAGAAAGTATGTTCCATTGCTAATGTAAAGCTTTCTTCTGCAAACACTCAACTACAAAGGCTAGTGGTCAGTAGGATTTTTCATGGTAATAACAATATATGTGGTAGCTAAGTGTTTGTAGGATTTGGCCCTTACGAGTTGTTTTACCTTTTCAAGAATATACTAAAACAGTGGTTTGAGCCACTATTCTAGAAAACGGTGGTAGTATTTTACATCCATGGTGTATATTCATTTTAAAACTAGCTCGGAAAATTACCTCGTTCTTTTTAAAACCTAACTGCAGGGGATATAAATGTGTACATCCAAATGTCAATTAGTGTTCATCTGCCTCCTTGAGAACATGAGGAAATCCTCCTTGAAGATCTTCCATGCTCCCATACCCAATAAATTAACTCAATTCATATTTAACCCATTATATATATTAAAAAAAAAAAAAAAAGTATGGAAAGGACAGTTCTCTTTTTTTTTTTTTTTTTTTTTTTTTAAATCATCAGTCTGCTGATCCAGTCATCAAACTGTGGAGCAAAATGGACATAAAATTAAAGCCAGCACAATTACACCAGGAATTAGTCTGGGCCACTAGTAAATGAAGGCTCAGTGTATTGAAACTCAAACCATATGGATTAACAAAAACCATTCTTGAGGTAAATATCCTCATTTTGTTCTGGGTCATTTAGTGACCTGGAAATTTAGGATTCTGCAAAGATGCTCTGAAATTTGCCAATGAAAATGTCCCTTACAAAACTACCATTGTTTTCAGTGTGAATTCGTTATTAACTGAAAGAACTTCGGAAATGGTTTGTCATATTTTTCTCTTTTTTTTGTAGTTTGTTTGGCAGGATTTTCATGATATTGAAATATTTTGGAAACTTCAAATCAAAGAGCAAAAATCTTTTATTTTCAAGGTTTTGGGATTTTGTACTGAATTTTTCACACCTTAGTGGCCCAGACTAATTCTTGGTGTAATTGTGCTGGCTTTAATTTTATGTCCATTTTGCTCCACAGTTTGATGACTGGATCAGCAGACTGATGATTTAAAAAAAAAAAAAAGAGAGAACTGTCCTTTCCATACCTTTTTTTTAAAAAATGGGTTAAATATGAATTGAGTTAATTTATTGGGTATGGGAGCATGGAAGACCTTCATGGAGGATATCCTCATGTTCTCAGGGAGGCAGATGAACACTAATTGACATTTGGATGTACACATTTATATCTCCTGCAGCTAGGTTTTAAAAAGAACCAGGTAATTTTATGACCATTCATAATATTTGTAGCTATGCAAGCTAAACTAAGATAATAATATGGATAATCAGATCTCCAGTTTAAGATCATAAGCTGGTCACCTACAGCGGACAGGAAGGATTTTTTCTCTCTCCAATGGTGGTGTACAATTTGCTGGCTATATTAGAGATTTTTTCTGAAGCTTCCATGATTTTGGCAGGATACAAGACTAGACAGACTAATAGTCTGTGTGGTGAATCTTAGGGGTGAGTTTGAGCCAATGGACCAGATATTTAAAACTGACTAGTGATTTTGGATGCCCCACTTGAAATACCTTAAGTATGCTGGATTTTGAGTCGGGGAATGGACAGCATGTTCTGAAACTCAGTCTGCTTTAAGACTTTTGAGGTTGGGTACCCCAAATTTGAGGCACCCCAAATCACTAGTTAGGTTTAAAAATCTTGAGCACAGAATTTGGATTCTCTCCTTCAATAGTGCCACTCTGATTTATACTAGTTGAGGAACTGAGCCAGAATGTATGGCTTCAAAGAGAGCCTTTCCAAACAAGCAGCAGTTGGCTTTTTACTTGGTAATGGCATTTGGGGAAAAAAAGTGACACAGGCCCCGAAAATGTGTGACCAAGTGCCAACATGAAAGACATGACACAACAAAATAGCAGAGGAGGGTGAAATGATGTGTGATTCATTCCTTTAACAGATCTTCAGTGTTCTCTTCCCTTTCATTATTCATCATCTTAGAGGCTGGTGGCATGCAATAAGAAATGGTGAGATAGCAGTGGGTGCGTTAGAACAGAGGTGACTTTGGGTCTAAGAAGGTGAGTGGGAAGGCATGTCACTGATGGACAGCAGCAGAATTAGCAAGACTGAAACATCTCTGGCCCTACCTGATCAGAGTGTAGATTAATAAATATTGTATGAGCTGTCACACATTGCTTGTTTAAACTGAGAAATCCCAGAAATGATAGTGTATTGCATGCATGTCTTGAATTTTTTTTTTTTTTTTTTTGGCAAAGGCATAGCTATATAGCATTATTAGCAAGAATACATCTCTGCCCTACACAGTGCAAGGACAGGGTCCCTCACATATATTGTGGAGAGATGGTAACTGAGTCAATGGTAAAATTGAAATCAGAGCTTGGTAAGTGGCACTGGGAGCAGGCAGTTCCTGAGATTCCTTGGAATTTAGGAGATTATTTAGCACACATTATTTACAGCAACTTAATCTGCTCACAGCAGACCCAAAATTGCTTAGCATCCTGTCAAAATTTCTGTCAGAAAATCAGTGGCTGGCCAATTGTGAACTTGTCCAAGTGACAAGTGGGCATAGTGACAGAGATGGCATTTTGGATTTTCGCATTGAATGAATGCAGCTGTAGTGTTGGTAGGCGACTCTTGAAAATGAAAAATATTGATGGGGAGAGGAAAGTTTAAAAAGTGTAATCTGAATCCTACAGACTTAGCATTTTTACAGTGCCATTGTGTTTTTTCCCCTCTCCTTCTTTTCTTGTCAATGAAACTCTTAGATGTAGAACGAGAAATCCATGCAGCACCCTACATGAGTGAGAAGTTAATTCAGCTCTTTCGGAATAAAAGTGAGTTCACGTTTCTGGCCACCCTGCAACAGCGGGCATCAACTTCTGGAGTTGTACTGTCCATCCGAGAGTTGGAGCACAGGTAAGAGGAAACCTCTTCTTTGCTGAAAGCTTCACTTTTCTTCTGTAGTAGAAGTATCTCTGCACTTAATGATCTAGCATGACATTGCGCTAAAGTAGTTGATGAAACATCTGAAGTGACAGTCAAATTCTCTGTTTCATAGATTTCAGTCAGCTAATTTTTTGTTAAAACAAAAAGAGGCAGGATACTTTATTCGGTAAAAGACTTCACATTACTTTTGATCTTTTAGTTACCTTTAAGTCAACGAGATACGCACTTAACACACCATAGAAGTTACAGCCCCTGTAGTGTCATCTCTATTAGTTCATCATGTGTTTCACTTCTTCATGGATGTTAAATCTACATATATTGCACAGTCCCATGCTTCCTACTTCACTACGTTTTGTATCAATTTAAATAGTTTCTGCTCTTTTGAGGTCTAGCAATTGGACCATTATTGAAACCTATGCTTTGGATGCCTTCCAGATAGTGATGCATTTTATGTTCTCTTCCTGAGATATACATGTATTGTGAATTAAAAAAGATTTGTCTTCCTTTACTGTTAATGGGAAAAATGGTTCTATTTGGATAGCTGTTGTGACGTTGCACTCCATATGCTTTATGAAAATAGGCTTGGAATGTGAATATAATGTAACTGGAATATGCTTTATGCAAAAGTTCTCTTGTAAGGTATCATTACAAAGGTTATAATCTACTGAGTGTGTTCCTCCTATTTGTATGTATGTATCATTCTTGTATCTAAAACTAGAAATATGAAGTTAACTCTAGAGTCCTATTGTAATTATGCAAAGTGTGGGCCATTAATGGTGGTTAGAATCTTGAGGGCACCCATTGACTAGGACTATTGGCTGCAGATGGTTTATTTACCTGCAAGCCTTCTTGTGGATGTGAAGACCAGCCTGTGAGTAATGAAGAATGAGATCTGTCACCTTATACTGGAATTCATCTTAAACCTGGTGCTTTTCCATTTAGAAGGAGGGTGGGAACCCAGAGAGACAAAGGATTCCTGCCTTGGTCCAAATCTGTAAAAGGGGGTGGAACAGAACAAAGGGGGCTGCAGTCATGAGAAATCCCCTAGTTACCACCTGAGCTGGAACTAACAAGAACTGCATCAGGGGAAAGGACTGGGCCCAGACTAGGAAGGAGTCTAGTCTGTGAAAGAAGCTTATTGGATCATCTCTGAGGGTGAAATTTACCTGTACTCAATTTCTTAATGTGTTAGGCCTAGACTTGCATGTTTTTGCTTTATTTTACTTGTTGACTGACTTTATTGTCTCTGTTATTACTTGGAACCACTTAAATCCTACTTTTTAGCCTTAATAAAATCACTTTTGTTTATTATTGAACCCAGAGTATGTATTAATACCCGGGGGAGCAAACAGCTGTGCATATCTCTCTATCAGTGTTACAGAGGGCACACAATTTATGAGTTTACCCTGTATAAGCTTTATGCAGAGTAAAACAGATTTATTTGGTGTTTGAATCCCATTGGGAGCTTTATTAACTAGAAATTTTTCTTTAGATTTTAAGCATCAAATACAGAATGACAGGTAAGGTGTGTAAGTTAGACACCCCCCAATTTACATTCACTTAGACCCCCTAACTGTTAGTTCTCATCAGAACCAAAAAACCAACTTGTAAGGTAGTCTCAGTGGGTGGAATTTCCCAAAGAGGAACTGGAAGAAAATGTATATTAAAATAGAGTGAGAAGGATATTTTTTACAGCTTGTTACTCCCCTGCAGTTCCAGGCCTGATGGAGAAGTGGATTCTTGTGACGGAGGATGATGAAATTAGTATTTTTACCTGTAATTTTGTCTTGATTGAATCAGGACTGGGGCTCCATTGTGCTAGGATTATGCATGTCTGCTGAATCACTACAAATATTTCTCTTGCTCTTTCTGCATTACTGCTAGGCTATTTGTCCATCACTTAGGACAGATCTGACACTGCTTCCCTACATGTCTGAAGTTCCTAGCTAAGACGTTAATAGGAACAGTGTTTTCAAATCTGTAGCTCTATGATGACTGTAGCAATTCTTCAACAGATGGGAAAAGGAAAAAAATACTTTGAAGGCTGGTGAAGGAAAAATAAAGCAAAGATTTGGGGCATAATATTGTTCAGGTCACTCCAGTCCTTAGCTTTGATTAGTCATAAGGTTATTGAAGTGGACACAGGCCCTTGACAGATCAGAAGACTGTGTGTTTCAAGTGCTGCTTTTGCCAACCTTTGGATCCAGGGCTGGCTTCAGGTTTTCTGCCACTCCAAGTGGCAGTGAAGTAAAACCCAAAACGATTGGCGGCACTTCGGTGGCAGCTCAATCGTGCCGCACTCCATTCTTCGGCAGCAGTTCGGCGGCGGGTCCTTCACTCCCCCTCTGGTGTCATTTCGATGGCAGTTCAAAGAGGAAAAGAGGGACTGAGGGACCAGCCGCCGAATTCCCACCAAAGACCCAGACGTGCTGCCCCACTTGCGGACGGAGTGCTGCCCCTTTGTATTGGCCACCCCAAGCACCTGCTTCCTTAGCTGGTGCCTGGAGCCGGCCCTGTTTGGATCATTAGTGTTGTGGTTTTATTTTGACTACCAATAGTGTTCTTAGCTGCTCCTCATTTTTAAGGCAATAGTCATTGCAACGAGAGCATTGCCTTGGGGATGGATGAAGAAGCAGCTGGGCTGGGTCTATTCCTAGCGCTGTGCCCCGTGATGTTACTTTTGTAATCTGGAGTCAAGATAACACATAGGACAGGCTGGGGAACTGAATTGATTCTTTCTTAGCCACCTCACTGCACTTTTAAACCTTGTTCATTACTTAGAGACCACAGAGATAGGTGCTGTGTTAAAGAGAGTTTCAGAGAGCAGGGGTATGGAGAGCTTATAAAGACAGTATTGCCTTCATGCAGCTGAAATACTACATGAAATGAGTTGGCTAATCTTTGCCTGGTATTCAGTGTACAGTAGTCTAGAATGCAAAACTACCACACTGAATTTCAGCATGATATGGCTGTCTGGAACAGCTGTGGCAACATGCATACGGAGCACAGTTATTGGCTAACTGCATACAGCGCTTCGGTGATGAAAAAGCCAAAATAGAGCCAACAATTGCCACTCAGTTGTATCTGAGATTTCCCCTACACACAAAATAGAGAATAACTGTCATAACTGCATGGCATCTTTTAACTTTTTAGTGAAACCACTTCTGGCCTTCAGAAGTATGAATCTTCAGGTCCCTAACACTTGAGTTAATTAATATTAGAAGGTGTGTAACTATTGCACACTAATAAACAATTGATTCTACCCAGTAGAGGGCAGTGTTACGCATACCTCCAACCTGTTGATTACATGGATGCTTTATAACTATGTTGTTGTTGGACGGGTTTTGTAATATATAGAAGACACAATAAAATAGTAACAGATGAATTTATCTTCTTGAATTATCTTAATGATAGTGCAGATTTAATGTTTGTTTTTCATGATTCAAATGTGTTAATCTGGAGCTCAGAAAATGGAAAACTTAATTAACACAGATTAAGTCTAATTGAACAGTCTGCTAGTATATACATAACTATCTGGACATAATGGTAATAAATCTGCTGGTTTTCCATCTGATTTCTAAGTTATGGATGAAATAAAATGTGAATATGACATGGAAAACAGTCTCCACTGGCCCAGGGCTGGTGCAACCATTTAGGCAAACTAGGCGGCCACCTAGGGTGCCTAGTGGTTGGGGGCACCTAAAAGTCCCCTCAAGCAAGGAGGTGGAGTGGAGGTGAGCTGGGTGGGGGAGTGCGTGGGGAGGGCTGCCTGCAGTAACGTGGGAGGAGGCACACAGGGGAACAGCTCCCCGCCCCAGCTTACCTCTGCCTCCTCTGCTGAGCACACACCCCAGCTCTGTCTCCTCCAATCAGCGTTGCAAGCCTGGGTGGGGAGGAGAATTAGAGCAGCGCCGGCATGCTCAGTGGAGGAGGCGGAGCTGAGGTGAGCTGGGGCGGGCTACCCAGGCAGGGTTAGCTTCTGCGGGGGGAAGTCTCCCCAGGCGGGGTTAGCTGCCATGGCGGGGGCGGGGGAGTCTCCCCAGGTGGGGTTAGCTGCCGTGGCAGGGGCGGGGGAGCCTCCCCAGGCAGGGTTAGTTGTCGTGGTGGGGTGGGGGGAGAGAAGGGAAGTGTCCCCAGGCGGGGTTAGTTGCTGTGGGGGGACGGGGGTTAGCTGTCACGGTGGGGGGGAGGTATGTGCTGTGGGGAGGCTCCCCGGGTGGGGGGCTGAGTTAGGTGCCGTGGGGGGGCAGGGTTAGCTGGGGGGGGTGCAAGGTGGAAGTTTCGCCTAGGGCGCGAAACTTTCTTGCACCGGCCCTGCGCTGACCTCTAGCTCCAAATGGCCTTTCTTCTTCGCTGAAAAACTCTGCTAGGCCCAGTAGTTTGGGTACGTCTTGTGGGCTTTGCTAGTCACAATCTTCTTCTCTCCAAACCTCCAAAACCTCGCTAGCCTACGGGGCCAGTGAGGCCTCTTGTGACTCTGAAGTGCAATCTGTCACAAACCCCTGGATTTCACAGGGATCTAGTAGAGACTTTCATATTAAGCCTACTCAAGCCAAACCAGTAGTGGCCTTGCATGGCCTGGAACCCATGCACAAAATTGAATAAAGTCAGTATTTTTGTGCTGTCAGCTCCAAACACAGGTAGAGTTTTGCCATTCCCTAGGTCCTACATATGGCTAGTCAGCTTTGTCTCAAGGTTTTTGGTTGATCTGGCAATGCATCTGTTTTGGCTATTGGCTGCATGCATAGGAGCTTACCACAACTTCCTGGTAACTAATGGGGCAGAATTCAGAATCCTTTAACTTCATTTAATTTTTTCTTATTTGTATCTAGATTTTGGTTCCAAATCCCAAGTAAAAATATTAAGACAGAACCTCTCTGTGGATCTCTAAGTGCATTGCTTGTCTGATTTTTTTTTTTTTTTTTTCAAGCTTTCTAGTAGTGAGAGACAGTGTGATCCAGTGGATAGTGCACTGGACTGGAATTGGAGACCTGGGCTCAATTCCTGATTCTGCCATTGATGATGTGACCTTGGATAAGTCACACCCAAACTTTAAAAAAAGTGACTTTAAAGTTTGCTTGTCACAATTTTTGGGTGCTCAACTTTAGATTCCTTTGTTCTGATTAGCTTTAATAATAGAAATGTAGGGCTGGAAGGGACCTTGTAAGCAGCACAAGGAGACTGGTCCTCCAAAAAAGACGACTTTAACAAACTCAGACAACTGGTAAGCAGGGTCCCATGGGAAGAAAATCTAAGGAAAGAAAAGGAGTTTGGGAGAGCTGGCAATTTTTCGAAGGGACAATATTTAAGGCACATCAGCAAACTACCGCAATGTGAAGGAAAGATAGGAGGAATCCTTAGATGCCAATATGGCTGCAGCAGGAGCTCTTTAATGACCTGAAAATCAAAAAAGAATCTTACAAAAAGTGTAAATGTGGACGGAGATGGAACAACAATACGAAATTCAGTAAAGACAGGTGCAGTGTACTACACTTTGAAAAGAAAAATCAAATGCACAAATACAAAATTAGGAATAACTGTCTAGGCAGTAGTACTGCAGAAAAGAATCTTGGGAATATAGCTGATCTCAAATTGAATATGAGCCAATAATGTGATGGAGTTGTGGAAGAGGCAAATATCATTCTGGGGTGTATTAATGGGACTACTCGTGGTTAAAATTAAGTGTGGGTATAAATTATTTCCAGATTGGGGTTTCCAAAGCAGTTATGAACACCAGAATTACAAACTGACCGGTCAACCACACACTGCATTTGGAACTAGAAGTACGCAATCAGGGAGCAGCAGAGACACCCCTTCCCCCGCCCAAAAAAGCAAATACAGTACAGTACTGTGTTAAATGTAGACTGCTAAAAAAATAAAGGGAAAGTGTTAAAATGAGATTTGATAAGGTAAAGAAACTGACTTAATACAGCTTTGAAACTTTACTATGCAAAAGCAAAATGCTGCTTTTAACCATCTTAATTTAAATGAAACAAGCACAGAATCAATGTTCAGTTGTAAACTTTTGAAAGAACTCACGCTTTGTTCGGAGTTACAAACAACCTCCATTCTTGAGGTGTTCATAACTCTGAGGTTCTACTGTACTAGGAAGGATTGATGACCTTGAGTGGATTAATCAGATCAGTTTCTCTGCTTGGATGTAAGTGGATGCAACTCATTGAAATCAATCTAGTAGCACCAGTATATGTCAGCTGTGAATTTGGCACACTAACAGGAAGTGGGAGGAAATGCGGCCTTCCCAATATGATCTCGCACAAGATAGCAGCAGCACCTAGCAACCAGGCCATCATCTGACTATCAGTGGGAGGAATACAGACACTGGGACAAATTCTGTGGTCCTTTATCTGGTAAAACTCCCATTGGTTGCTCAGAATTTAACCCATTGCTGCTTACCTGGCTTTGCATCTGCCCTTCTGGCAACAGACTTTCCTCAACAATTAAAGGACTTAAACAAACTTTTTTTTCATTTTCCCAGCAATAGAAAGTTGTGATGTTAGAAATTATAGCATAGATCATAAAGTAGGGATATTTATACTTAAGAGTAGTTGATTGTGACTTCTATTTAATTCACCTGAATATACTGTGTAATATGTAAAATGACTTCCAAGATGTGCTGTTTTTCTGCTTTCCCCAAAGGTATCCAGGTAAGGTGATAGGCTAGCAAGCTTGAAAATGCTGAGAACTTTTTGGATGCTGAGAATTATTGGGCTGTGGAATTGTCGTCTAATGGAAATGATGGAAGCTCCATTGCTTTAGACATTTAAAGCTAGGCAGGACAAAGCCCTAGAGAATTGTTGGGGATAGTCCTGCACTAATCGGGGGAAGGACTAGATGTGACTAGGTCTTTTCCATCTCTAGTGAAGTGCATCCCAGAGATCTGTGAAATGGGAGGAAGTTTACAAAACAAACTGGGCAACACAGTATGGGGAGGAGGTGAGTAGCCCTCAGTGGTGAAAGAACAGGTTAAGGATGATTTAGAAAATCTGGACAGGCAAAAGTCCATGGGGGCTGGATGCAGTGCATCTGAGGGAATTGGCTGATGTGATTGCAGAGCCATTAGCCTTTATCTCTGAAAACTCATGGTGATTGGGGGAGGTCCCGGACGATTGGAAAAAGGCAAATATAGTGCCTATCTTTGAAAAAGGGAAGCAGGAGAATCTGGGGAATTACAGACTGGTCAGCCTCACCTCAGTCCCTGGAAAAATTATGGAGCAGGTCCTCAAGGAATCCATGTTGAAGCACTTGGAGGAGAGGAGGGTGAACATGGAACAGTCAACATGGATTCACCAAGGGCAAGTCTTGCTTGACCAACCTGATTGCCTTCTACAATGAGATAACTGGCTCTCTGGTTATGAGGAAAGTGGTAGACATGATGTACCTTCACTTTAGCAAAGCTTTTGATATGGTCTCCCACAGTATTCTTGCCAGCAAGTTAAAGAAGTATTGATTGGATGAATGGACTATAAGGTGGATGGAAAGTTGGCTAGATCATTGGGCTGAATGGGTAGTGATCAATGGCTCGATGTCTAGTTGGCAGCTGGTATCAAGCGGAGTGTCCCAGGGGTCGGTCCTGGGGCTGATTTTGTTCAACATCTTCATTAATGATCTGGATGCTGGGATGGATTGTACCCTCAGCAAGTTCATGGATGACACTAAGAGGTAGATACGCTGGAGGGTAGGGACAGGGTGCAGAGTGACCTAGAAAAATTGGAGGATTGGGCCAAAAGAAATCTGATGAGGTTCAACCAAGGACAAATGCAGAGTCCTGCACTTAAGGCAGAAGAATCCTATGCACTACTACAGACTGGGGACTGACTGGCTAAGTGGCAGTTCTTCAGAAAAGGACCTGGGGATTACAATGGATGAGAATCTGGATATGAGTCGACAGTGTGCCCTTGTTGCCAAGAAGGCTAATGGCATTTTGGGTTGTATAGGAAAGAGCATTGCCAGCAGATCAAGAGACGTGATCGTTCCCCTCTATTCGCCACTGGTGAGGCCTCATCTGGAGTACTGTGTCCAGTTTTGGACCTCCCACAACAGAAGGGAATTAGACAAATTGGAGAGAGTCCAGCAGAGGGCAACAAAAATGATTAGGAGGCTGGGGCACATGACTTAGGAGGAGAGGCTGAGGGAACTGAATTTATTTAGTCTCCAGAAGAGAAGAGTGAGGGGGGATTTGATAGCAGCCTTCAACTATCTGAAGGAAGGTTCCAAAGAGGATGGAGCGAGGCTGTTCGCAGTGGTGGCAGATGACAGAACAAGGAGTAATGGTCTCAGGTTGCAGTGGGGGAGGTCTAGGCTGGATATTAGGAAACACTATTTCACTAGGAGGGTGGTGAAGCACTGGAATGGGTTACATAAGGACAGAGCTATCCTTAGGGGGCGTGAGGGCTGGGACATAAGCGCTGAGTTTCTATCTGATGGGGGGGTGCTTCCCCTGGCTCTGCCCATGCCCTTCCCCCACTCCACCCCTTTCCCCAAGGCCCCAGCCCTGCCCCACCTCTTTCTGCTCCTACTGCATCTAGTTCCACTCTCCTTCCTGATTGTGCTGTGCCCTTGCTCTTCTCCCCTCCCACCCCAGCGCCTTCAGATGCCGTGAATCAGTTGATCTGTGGTAGGCACTGGGAGAGAGAGGGAGGTGCTGATTGGTGAGGCCTGCTGGCGGGCAGGAAATGGTGGGGGGAGGGGGAGATTGGTAGGGGGGCTCCTCTCTGCCCCTGCCTCCCTGCACCTCCTCACGAAGCACGGTACCAGGGCGGTCACCTCAATTCGCTGTACACTAGGGATGGGTCTGCCTAGGGAGGTGGTGGAATCTCCATCCTTAGAGGTTTTTAAGGCCTGGCTTGAAAAAGCGTTGGCTGGGATGTGGACCTCGTCCTGCTGTGAGCAGGGGGTTGGACTAGATGACCTCGTGAGGTCTCTTCCAACCCTGATCTTCTATGATTCTTCTATGAGACTTCTTTACAAGAAAGAGAATAGCAATGGAAGGGAGAAAATGAGTATATGACCAGTCAAGTGGTAAATAAGTTACATTACATGCAGAGAATGCAAAAGGGTCAAGGAGTGAAATTCAGTGTTTGAGGGCGGGAAGCGGACAATAAGGCTTAAGGATAAGAGGCAAAATGAAGCTCTATAGCAGTGATTCTCAATTTCTTGTCTATTATTCATCTCTTTTTGATAGAGATATCCAAGAGAACTTCTCTTTCTCAGTCCTGATTCCACACCTTTCTACTAGAGCTATAGTACTTGGTTACCTACAAGAGTGATATTAAGTCAATATTAAGAAGGAAAGATGAAAAATTCACTTTAATGTGACGAGTGAAGCTGCTTGCTTATGTCCCACCCACTATCTCCTATTTATTTCCCCTTGCTATATGTAGCACTTTCCATTTGTTAGTACCAACTCTTCCTTCATGTCCTGCAGTTCTCTTGCTCGATCATGTTGAAATTTGGCATCCCGCCATTGTTAAACAATTTGATTATGGCTGAATTTATACCTGACAAAGAAAGGGGCTTCATGACAGACTTCACAGCTGGTTCTGAATCAGGAGCAAATTCACTGAAATCAATGGAGATAAACTAGTTGCCAACCATGTGTTCTAAGGTTACAAGATGAGCAAAGAAGGCATGAGTTTTTTAAGAATATAGTATATTTTAGGTTCTTTTTATGTGTTTCAGGGATTTGGCCCTGTAGGATCCATGTTTCCAAGCTTTTCTTCCCAATGATGAGGGATACCAATGTGCATCTTTTTTAAGAATGAAAGATGAGATTCTTACATTAGCACATGACTCTAGGAATTGAGGCTTTAGGAAAACAAGTATCAAGTATCGCAAGACTTGCAATAAAATTGCATGAGTTACCTCCACTGCTAGTGTAAAACTTATTAAATAAGATCTGAATTTGGCCTTTTAGTTGCAGGTGTGGCAATCCAGATTGGCATAGGCATGCAAGGGGGTCTGTTAGAAAACTCTTGTATGCACAATTGAAATGTATTATGGAATCAACTGAATGTTACTGCAGCAGGTGTTTCACACTTTCCACCATTACAAGCAAAGCAGCTTTGAAGTACACCTGGAAATGCTTTCTGCACCACTAGTCCACAGACCACAATTTTGGACCACTGTACAGTACAGCCCACTAACCCCCACCTCCACCCAGGATAAATATGAAAGCAGCTGCAAGAGAGCTAGTATAAAGGATTTTACCAGATTTTACAGGCAACAAACTAATTAAATAAAAATTGAAACCTAATTAGGAAAAAGGAATCTCCGCAAGGGACTTTTGACCCTAATTGCAAAACTGAAGGATCAGTTACTTAGTGTAGCATTTTTAGTGACTCATTCCAACTTGTTTATATGCATATTAGATTCTAGGTTGTACAGTATTCAGGAAATGGAAAAATGGCAAATATAGCCATTAACCTTTACATTTTAGGGCAAAAGTCACAGCTTCATTATTTATATGTTGAATCACTTAAGGTGTATGTAGTACGCCCAGAATATTCAAAGAGTCTGGCTCATTTCACTTGCCTCTGAATTAGCAGGCATGCACGTCTGTAAGGTGTACGCACGCATTTTGTTTGTGTGGAATAAAAAGAACCAGTGAACCTGGCTGATAACTGGAATTTGGTTTTCTGTGCAGAGGGCCTGATCCAAAGATCATTGAAATCAGTGGAAAGACTCTTATGGGCTACAATGGGCATTAGGTCTGGCGCTGACTCTGTCCTTTTGGAGTACAGTATGAAGAAGGAAAAAGAAAAACAAGAAAGTTAAAACTCCACCCAGCTCCCACTGATTTAAACACTGTGAAAGAAGAGGAGCTACCTGCCATCATGAGGCTTCCTGCTGAGAGAAAGTGTTTTAGTACAATGGACTGAGAGTTGTTGTCCGTCTGAAGCATTAATGCACTGGCAATAGCCAGCTGTTGAAACACAATGGCTGGACCTTGTCAGCAATTGGAATAGAAGGGATGACAATCTGAAACTCTTTAAGGCTGAAATTGGACAGGGCTGAAATGTCAGAGTTGGCTAGAAGCAGGCTGTGTAGATTCCCCCTGGGGCCCTCCCCAGCATTTTGAGTTATTTGATTTGCTTGTTTTATGGCACTCTGTTGGAGTTCCCTGTAATTTAGACTGAAGGCAACTTTCTCAGCTAATTGATTAAAGTTTTATAGCCATTCTGCTGGAATTTTGGAATGGATCTCTGCTAAGCAGTGTGTTGGTGTTGCAAATTAGTGTCTGCCAGAGCCACCAGAGGGGCCACACTAGCCGTCAAACTGACTTCTGTCCCACTACATGGCCAGATTGATTTTCTCCCTCTGTTTGGCAGGGCTGCAGGCAGTGCTGTCATTTCTGACAGATGCTATTGGGGAGTGGCTAACATCTTCTACTCTGACTTCCTGCAGCCATCTGGGTTCAGGGGATGGTTATCACAAAAATGAGGGGAGGGGCAGCTTCCCAGGAGACATTTGGCCCACATAAGAGGGAGGATATGTTTCCCTGACACTAATTAATTTGACTCTTCCCCCACAGCAGTTTCAGCCACCTGCTGTATTGTAGACAGAATCACTGTATGGTGTCATGGGACAGCTGTTCTTTTTGGGGAATTAAGTCCTAATCTGCCTGATTGCTTTATAAAGGTCACACATGAGGGTGACTGACTGACCCAGGTGGCTTATTAGTAAACAAGCACCTAGACCTGCTAAGTGACTCAAGATCAGTTGGAGGGAACTCCAAAGGGAGACAGGAAGCTCCTATGGAAGGGAGATCCCTAGAGAAGCCTGAGCCAGAGGGTTGAGCAGGGACACTAAGGTGGCACGTGAGCTGATTTTCAGTGGCACTCTCACTGCCCGGGTCCTGGCCACCAGTCTGGAGGGCTCTGCATTTTAATTTAATTTTAAATGAAGCTTCTTAAACATTTTTAAAAACCTTATTTACTTTACATACAAAAATAGTTTAGTTATATATTATAGACTTATAGAAACAGACCTTCTAAGAACGTTAAAATGTATTACTGGCACGCGGAAACTTAAATTAGAGTGAATAAATGAAGACTTGGCACAGCACTTCTGAAAGGTTGCCGACCCGTGCCCTAGAAGGTGAACTCTTTAGGGAACCTACTGAGATGGAGATGGAGAGTATGTAAGAGCTTCTGCTGGGAAGGGGAGAACTGCAAACAGCAGGCATCCAGGAGGGCCTAGTCTCAGCCAAAGGTCCCCCTCATGCTGGCCTGATGCCCAGCCTGGGAAGGATCACCCATTGTCTCAGAGAAGAGTTGTAATGGACCAATCTTCCCAGACTCCAGAGTAGGATGTTACTTTGGTAGGGGCAAGAGGCCTAACACCAGAGGAAGAAATTGGAACCAAGAAAACCCTGGAGAAAGAGCCTGGATAGAAGCGAACACTGGATTCAGGTGGGAGACCTGGACTAAGAATGGGATGTTGGTGTGAATGTTGTGTTTGTTCTGTGTTGGCTTTTCCATTAATAAATGAGACTTCCACAAGGAGGTGCTCTTTAGCACTTAACTGGCTGTGTGGACTTGTTGATACTCTGGGTGAGAGGAAAACCAGTTAAGGGCTCATCTGCAACACTATGCTTCTCTGCAAGGGGGCATGCTGGGTGAGACTGGAATGGTGAATACGGCTGCTACAGTGATCAGGGTGAGAGGAGCAGAGGGACAGATCCAGCAGTATCGTATCTGTAATTTTTTTGCCTACTATCTTCCTATCCAAGAACAAGCATTGTTTTCTGAGGGAGATAAGAGGGTTGAAACCCCCTTCCCTCACAAGAGGCCTGAGGTAGGGGTGCAGTCCTGAGTGTTTGTGCAGAACAGAGTTTTCTGTCTGACCTGAACAATCTGCTTCTGAAAGTCTGCTATATGGTTCCAGGGTGTCCCACCAACCCTGAAAATATTTTCCACATTTTGATCAGTTCTACTCAGCATATCCCAGATCCTATTTGTGCCCTGGTGGTATATTCCACACTAGCACAGTGTGTGTCAAGTCCTCGATTAGTAGCTGGTCCATCAGAGGATAACAGCCTAGCACTGTGACCAGGTAAAGCAGTCATTACTTTACCTTAGGAGGTCTGAACTGTGCTGTAGGTCCTAGGTTTGCACGATTGTGATCTGTGCTGCTGGTGGTTGTTACAGTGGAATGAACATTTTTCTTTTTAGCCAGAGGTATTTAGGTGGGCATTCTGCACACTGAGGAAACAATCTAGAGTGCCATCTCCACTGTAACTATAGGGTCCCATCCAAGGCAGATCTATGCAAGTTCACCGACAGTAGTGTTTTCCAGATAAGTGTGCTAGATACAGACTCATGTTCCACCCAGATGGACTGAGGATGAGTGGGTCCTTTTGAATAAAGATGTGATGTTGTCATTTTTTCTCTCTGCCATGTACCATCACCATGACCTGGCAAGAGCGTGTGTCACCTCGACAGACAATAGGCAGTTGCTCCAACAGTGGAGGAAATGGATGTTCATACATCTGTGATAGGAACCTAGAATATGTTGAAGTTAGTCTTTCTACCACATACTCTGAAAACAAGCAGTTATTTTGCACTGTACTCTGAAGGAGATGCCTTTTTGTGCCAGTCAGACTTTAGGGTTATCATTTTCTTTTATGATCACACAAGAAAAGAAAATTGTATTGAGATAAATATTTGCCTACTTGCAGGTACACAGACACATTTGAGCGTCATAAAGGCTAAGTGCCATGCAGTTTGATATACCCCTCATGGCATATAGAAGAACTATAGGACAATAAGAAATATACACCTTTAATGAACAAAATGTCACAGTGGTGGCTTTTTTCATTAAACTTTTCAGACTAGGTTAATATAAAGTATACTCCGATAGTAAAAAAGGGCTGATTAAGTTATTTGATTGACTGTTCCTTTTATTTTAGGGATAGAGGATACAAGTGTACAAATGAGCAGCATTTCGTTCTCTCAGATTCAGGTATTTGGATTTGGAACATGGTAAAACTCAACCCAAGGAAGTCATATTTTTGTGCCCTCCGATTTCTAAAACGAGAGTGTTGGGATGCAGTAGAGTTACGATCTTAAATCTGCCTCACTTTTTCATTTTCCTGAGAATGATGGGGACTTTCAGAGTTCTATGTTAGAGGTTAAACAAGTAATCCACACAGAGATCCTTTGAACACTGACTAAGCATTATGTTTACAAAGCTCAGTAGTGGATACTACTGTAGTCAGCATTATAGCTTTAATCCAAACTACATTAGTGTCCAGTGTTAGATGGCAGCACCATAGAAGGCAGAATTGAAGTCATTTGTTGTTTTTGCAAAGGCTGTTTAGAAGAATCCATACCCTTTAGACCATCTTCAGTCAGCTGTTTTTCAGAACTGTAGAGCTTTCCTTCTGTCATTTTATTGATTGCATCCTGAGATCAGTAGCTTTTTTGAATGAAACTTGCCATCATCTGGCAATTAGAGGTTAGAGTCTGTGCATCAGTAAAGATGGTGATTACATGAAGCTGATTCTCCTAAGCAGCTGATGGATGAACACAATCCTGCTTATAATCATCCCCCCATCCATTTCAGGTGTTTATACATTTTTGTCACAGGCTTTCTTTCTTTGGTATTGTCTATTCCATTTCCTTTGGTCACTGCATCCATAGCAGCTGTTTCCAGGTTACAGTATACTGCTGAGCATCTTATTCCCATGATCTTGAACTGAAATGAGTTGTATCAAGTGCCTGGTTAAAGCTTAAGCATGATTATGACGAGAAAAGGGTAATGATCAAGCAATAAACTTCAATAAGGCAGGCATTATCCCCTCTTAACAAGCCCCTTGTGTGAGGTACATAAGAGTTCCACATGCTAACAGAGGGATTGTAAAACACATTGAGTTGATTGTAGGATAATAATGCCCATCTCCAAAGGATTTGTAATTATTTTAAAATGTCCAACTTTTTATGTGCCTTAAACCCATTTTGCACTTAGCAACATAATTTGGTTTTTTGCTCTCTGCCACTAGAATTTGAATAGGCAACTGATGATACATCTGTAAAACATGATAATGTTCAGATGCTCTAATTATAAAAATGGGGGCAGCAGTAATTTCCATGCTAACAAATAATAGTAACTTCAGCCAGGCTCTCCTAACCATTCACTCTGCTATTCCTCAAGCAATGTGTTTCCTTAATATACATATCTAACCATTCTATCTGTCAAATCACATCCTGTATCTGATCATCATCTTAAAAATCTGTAGATCACCATTCCTTAAAAATACAAGCCACCATTACTCATTGTTGACAAATTTTCTATCCAGAACATGCTCTCAAGTCTCTTATTCCTGAATAAGGTTATCAAAAAGGTGATAAAAGGCTGACTAGAGCAGTAAGTTGGAATAGACAAAAGAAGACCCTTTTCATTTCAGCATCACACTGACATGTCAGAGAGGCAGGGCTGGTTATGGTGATGGGCAGTCTCCACAGGGGATGTCAGTATTTCTAGACTTGCTTATTGACCACTAGTTTTGTTCAGGAGAAATGAGTGCTGAGGCCTATCTTGTTTTTCTGTGTGCTGCATTTCCTCCAGGAAACATAGCTGCTGTCAGGAATCAAGACCTGCAACAGAATCATTCTCTGGGCACCCCAATGAGCACAGCTGGTCTGTAGTAGGCTGCCTGATTGACTGGAAGGGTCTGCAGCCCAGTAGCAGTTCAGCAGCTGCTCAAAGCATTCACCCATGACCATAGCTCCTGTACCTGCTTGTTCCCAGCCCTGCTCCTGCCTTACCTCACTCCAGGCAGTCTGGTTCTCACCCTGGGCTCTGATTCCTGACTTCTGACTTTGGCTCTGACCATTGGTCCTAGCATCTGGCCTCTGACTGCGGTTCTCACCCTGAGCTCTGATTCCTGACTCCTGTTCTGATGCCTGGCTCTGATACCTGGCTTCTGACTCCACCCAGCAGCTCTGGATCCTTCATAAAAGTGAGTGGGCCATGAGGCCTGCCCCTTCTGTGGCTCCGCCCCTGTCCCCCCAAAGGCACCACCCCCTGCCCAGGCCAGAAGCTGGAGCCTGGCCGGGGTAGCAGCCTCCCAGGCTGCTATGGGGAGCCCTGGACCCTTCACCTGCCCTCATAGGCATACCCTGGGGAGTGGGGACATGGGCCGGGAGTTTCTCTTGGGCTCCCCACCCAGGGCAGGTGGAGAGTCCAGGGCTCCCCATAGTGGCTGTTACCCCGGATGGGCTCCAGCTTTTGTACCTTTCACATGGACCTGGAAGAGCAGTAGTTCATCATGTTAACAATCTGATGGCTCTTATTCAGAAGCTAAACAAAGAAAATGCAGCAAAAGCCTCTAAAATGGTCAAAATTTGTCCATGATGCAACTCCATTGATTTCTGTGGAGTTACAATAAGGATCAGTTTCCGCTATTATGTTTAGAATCCAAGGTAAGATGTAAATGAAGGAGATTTTTTACATTCCTGACTCTTTACTGAAGGGCAAGGGGAGAAATATGGGGGGTGTTGTTTACCCAGGCTTATATTTTTCTCATTTATTTGTCTCTATAACTCACAGAACATACACTGGGTATAACATAGAGCACATTTATTTCAGGAGCAAGTAGCCTCTCTTTGTCATTGCAGTTGAGAGAGGCTTTCATCCATCTTCTAAAGAAAGAGGAAGA
Organism: Chelonoidis abingdonii; assembly: GCF_003597395.2. Classification (NCBI taxonomy): domain Eukaryota; kingdom Metazoa; phylum Chordata; order Testudines; family Testudinidae; genus Chelonoidis; species Chelonoidis abingdonii. Next base: position 65,624,612 of record NC_133772.1, on the reverse strand, counting down.
AAAGGCAGTATTTTGATACTGAGGGAACTATTTCCAAGAGAATTAGTACTTTAGAATAAAGCCAGGAATATTCTTTGAGTTTGTTCACTTGTATGCGCTTGCTTAGTCAACTTGTGAATGCGGGCAATGTTTGTGCAAGTGTGTATGTAGCCAGATTCTCTGGTGGTGTGAACTGATGCAGCTTCCCTGAAGTCAGTGGAGCAGTCTACACCAGCCCATGTTTTTAAACATCTGTATAGATTGGGCCTGATTCTCCACTCACCCCAGTTTAACTCAATTGAGTACAGTGGAGTTGTTTCTGATTTACACTGGTGTAAGTGAGATAAGAACCAGGCTCAGGATTTGTCTAGTGGTATACTCCAGAGAAGGCAAAACCACCAGGGGGCTTCATGCCATCCATGGGCACTCTAACCGTATAACATATCTACACTATAAAGAAATGGCTGCACTTGCTGGTACAGTGAATCTTCTGAGACTGAATCTTAATTGGGCAATTTTGGATGTTGTTACTTGGTGGCTTGACATCAAAATAGGAGGATCATCCCCAAGGCCAGCGGCAACACCTGTTTTCATTCCCTGAAGTAACCATAACTACTAAAGGCTGCCAGATGAGAAACCACTTTGTCCTGGAACACATTGTGCCAGTCGACTCATACAGTTACAATACATAATCAAATTTAATCTGATGGATTTTTCCAGAGATGGGACATTGTCCTTTATTAACAAACAAAACATTGTGCGGTAGGTGTTTAACTCTGTGGCTATGAGGGATTATGAAGAATCATTGCAGAAAGTAATGCATTTCCTGTTATAGCTGCTTGTTTTGCACTCAGTCCTTTTAAGCTTCTGGGATAAACCTCGTACATTTATATATTTATTTTTCTGCCACTTTATAATTTGTGTAGGTGGGCCATCCTCCGCTTCTGAAACCTTAGCCTCTTCCATGCTGCTTATGTGAAGAGGAGAGAGAAATCCATTTAAATGACTTCTTTTGTGCTTTGACAGCAGATGGCAATTATGAAACATTTAACTTCCTAAGTGCAACTTCATTGACGGTGCTTGTCCTAGTACTGTTCTAGCTTGCAAACTGCCAGCAGCAGCAAGCAGCGCCTTTATATTGACAGTGCTCTTATTGAGTACCAAAAAATAAAATAATCTCTCCAAAATCTTCTTGATATTGCAGTTTTTAGGTGAACTTCTAAGGCTTTCCTTATCCAAGCTCTGCTCTTCCATTTAGAAAACCTAGATTCTTCTGCCTTTGTTTTGCCTCTTACATAAACAGAAGGTTAGATCCTCCACAATAACATCCTCAGTTAATTTTTTAATGTTATACGTTTGTAGGTGTGTGTGTCTCTGCCATGTTTTCCTTCATTTTTTTTTATTTTGCTTTTTTCTGCCTCTGACTATCTTGTACCTTGCACTCGAATCCGTAATTCAGACAACACTATAATGCTTAATTGCTGCTTGGAAAATTTAGGGGAAAACTTCCCTTTGTGTCTGTCTTTCCCTCTGTCTTGCCAGACACATGTTTTAAAAAGAAATCCTAGTCAGCATTTTATAGTATAGGAAAAGCCCAGTTCCCCAAGTCCTTTCGATTTCCCTGTTCTGTGTTTTAAGTAGCTCTGCGTACCTTTCTGGTTGGGGAAAAAAACACTTAATTGACAAACTATGTAAAACTGGTGCAATGTACATTTACCTCCACTGTAAGGCCTATTAGTTAGGGCATGTCTACACAGCTCATGACAGTGAGCCTCCTAGCCCAGGTCAACAGAGTCGGGCTTGCAAGGCTCATGCTAGTGCTCTAAAAATATCTGTGTAGATAGCACTTTGAAGTTGCGGCTTGGGCTCTGAAACCTTGGGACTCAGATGGGCTTATGGTGCCACAGTTGTGCGAAGAGTCCTCCATGTAATGAAAATCAGCCCCAGAATATTTTTTGTGGTTGTCAATAGTGTACAAGCCTTTTGTGATGGACAAAGCAGATCAGTGACAGGAAAGCATAAGGAGAAGGAACATGTGCACTTTTTGAAATCTGATGTTATTTTATTACCCCTGCTTTATTCTGAGCTGGCAGTCAAGAACCAAGCCACTTTAAGGGTTTTTGAGGTGGTAATATCTGAACAGCATAAATTGCTCCTAACGATGTTAATTGTCATCACTGTCCACTAGTATGAGGAGATGTCATTGTGGAAACAGATGAAGCGTGGCCTAGTTGGGAAGCTAGGATTGTGACCCTAAATATTACTGCTAGTTCTAATAGTGACACCCTGTGGGACCTTGGGCAGATGGTTTAACCTTTCTGTGCCTTATGTTCCCATCTGTGAAATGGGGATGATGATATCTGCCTAAAAGATGTATCTTGTGGCTTAATTTATCAATATTTGTAAGTTCTCTAAGATTCTCAGATGGAAGGACCCTGTTCTAAGTGCAAAGTATGACTGACCCAAATCCCGATTCTTTGCTTTTGTACTCCTTTAGTGGCACTTACTATTTCATTTTTTTGTGTTATAGCACCTAGGAGCCCCAGTCAGGGACCAGGACCCCATTGTGCTAGGCACTTTACAAATGCTGAACAAAAAAGCTGTCACTGTCCCAAAGAGCTTACAATCAAAGTTTAAGATAAGAGAAAACAGAGGGATGCAAAGAGACAAAATTGTATAAGGAAACAATGAGACAATATTGTTTAAATAGACAAGTCAGACACAGGGTGTGGGAAGGTATAGAACACACAAGGTGAGTGAACAGTGGGTGGTGGCAAATGGCATGTTAATTCCACAAATTTTGTTTATTTGGGGTGCATGGTTACTTAAGAGGTGTTCAGCTAAATGGAAAGAGAAGGGAAATGGTGAGTGGGGCAGGGTAAGGGGGAGCAGAGGGTAAAGAAGGTCATTGTGGAGTGAAGTTGAAGTGAAGAGCCTGGTGAGGCAGATGAAGGGTTGGTGCAAACAGCCAATCAGCACAGGCAGAGAAAATCAGAGAATATTCTATAGTCTTGACTGGAATGTCCAGAGACCCCTGCTTTGGCTCCTTCTGCTACTACTGCCTGGACTCTCAGGCTGGCTGCTCTTGGCAGTTTTTCCGCAAGGCTACATGCTGAGGGCAGTGCAGGAGGTCTCCCCTGCACAGTTCTGTGTCCAGAGGTATTTTAGGGTGAGGGATATCCCTGGTTGGGCCCCATTTTCACCACTCCCCATCGTGCAACAGTCCCTGCTTTGGCTGCTTTTGCTCCAACCAGCTTGTGTCTCTGGATGGCACTTCATAGAGGGAGCACTCCCTGGAACCTCCCAGAGTGGCCAAAATGAATTGCAATCTTGGAGTGTGCACTAACAAAAGTCCCCTATGGGGCTTCTCTGAATGGTATCTGGAGTCAGTTCAGTCCCTGGCTGCCTCCAGGGTCATAAGGTGAGACCAGGAGGTAGCAGCATGGAGCTCAGGTGCACCTTAGGATCTGGTTATGTAGGAAATTTAAATGAGAGAATGGTGTATATAGTGTTGGTGAAGAAAAGACAATAAGGGACAAGAAAAGGAAACTGCAAGGAACAGCTTTCTCTGTTTTGGGCTTGCCTAGATTTGGTTGTGGTGACCTTGAACCAATGTTCATATAGTAGGCCTTGTAATAAAAGGGCCTACTTCTTTAGGATTAGCTCTCCTCTAAGCCCATGATTCCAGTCCCATACTTTTTCTGAGGCAGTTTCTATTGGAAATATCTCAGATGTTACAGTGATGAAAACCACATAAGAACCTAGATAGACTGAAGATAAGTTCATTTTAATGCACTAGGCATGGCTATTTAGTCACGTCTCCCCGTTTTCTATCTGTACTGATTATTTCCTTTCCCTGGGCTGTTGGATTTAACATTTTTAAATAATGACTCTCCCCATGTTGCTTGTATCTCCCACTACTCCAGTCCCGCCACTGGCCAGGTCACACTGCAGTGTAACTCTGTCTCTCCTGTGTATTTGCTGCCCCACCAATTTTGGTATCCTCTGTAAATTTGATCATGGCTGAGTTCACACCACAGGAACAGCTGACAAAGAAAGCCATGAAATGGTCACATGAGGTGCGGAGAGAGGCTTGTATTTTTGTTTTTGGGTTTAGAGTAATTGATTAAAAAAGTCTCTGAAAATCCTAAAATAATCCGAGACTAAGCTGAAATTAACTGGAAACATCACTGCTCAAGAGTGCTGGTCTCCACAGTTGGAGAATCATTGCCTTGAACAACTGGATAATCTGCATTGTTAATTCCCTCTGTCTGTTTGAAAGAAAATCAATAACTATGTGACATGTGAAACAGTAGAATGTATCAGAGAATAATGGTTAAGAGTGTTTCTCTTCCGTCCTATTTTACTTGCAGGGCTCCTCCATCCATCGATTTGATGTTTAATTTCATTGTTGTCCATTAAGGAGATGAGAGGTTTGCAGTCTCTCAGATGGCTGGAATCCAGCATTTTAGATAGATATTTCTTCTTAGTTTCCCAATTAATTGGATTGGTACGTGGAAGGAAATCTGAACTGCGACCCCTCCCTTTAAGTGAAATAAGTCACAGTTCTTCTTTTTATTCCCTGTCTTTCTCTTCATTACAAACTGTTTTAGATTTTACATATTTCTAATTTTGAGTATTTTAGGCGAAAAAGTTAGTGGTTTCTTTTGTAAAGATGGGGAAGAAAATATTACAAAACAAGCAAAACTGCATTACATGTATTTGTCACTTGAGGAGTGCAAAGAGTTTTTTGTTTGGATGTAGTCATTCCCTGGAAGCATTCGTATCCCAAATGATGCCCCATTGGGCTGCTACATGAAAATCAGAGAGTGAAATTGACTACAAACCAGAGTGAAACTGCCAATGCTGTGCAACATGCGAAAAATAGACAAAAGGCATGAATGGGCAAGAATAAATGAGCTGTTTAAAATGTTTTCATTTTTAATAATCTCTGGAGTTTTTAACTAATCAGGCATCTTTCTCTTTTTTATCCCTCAGAAAAGTTTCTCTAATCCTATATATTTCAGTGGCTTTAAATGCTTCCCTATTTTCTCTCTCCAGTTTTTCCTATTTCTAGCTTTCAAGAGTTCGGCAGGTGTATTACCTTTCCTCCACACCACTTGTTCATGTTTCAGTCTTTAGTCTTCTTTTGGTATGGTTTCTTGCCTTTCTTCTGTTCATCCTCTGTGATCTCATCTTCCTTCCAAATGCAGTATCGTGGAAATCTCCTTCTGGCAGTGGAGAGCAAGGCCTGTCAAGACTGATTTTCTTCCCTCTTTTAGAGAGGTTTGCTAGAAAGTGAAGCAAAGGACTCTTTCCTCCCCACACCAGTGATGTAAGCATGCAGCGTCCGGTGCAGCAATCCCAGCTTCCTTGGATGTACCACCAGCAAATAGCTACTGTCTCTTTCTCCTCTCCCATTCCATTCTTGTCTCTTCCCAATAATTCTGTTTTCTCTCCTCTTTCCTCTTCTTCCCTACTGTTTAGCTTCTGCCCAGTTCCCTCCCAAAGCTCCAGAGCATACCTACAGCATTGGAGGACTATGCATTTATGCTTCCTTCAAGGCCACGAGAATTGTGCAGTCCTCATTGGTTCCACTCTGCTCTTGTTAGTTTCTGCCCACATCCTTCCCTGGCAATTTTATGACAGACCTAGGATTAAACAGGCAATAAGGCCAGTCTCCTCTCTTGTCCCTAGAACTCTCCCTGGTAGACCAACTTGGGGAAGTTGCTCTCGTGCTGGGTGTGACTCAGTTGCCACACTGCTAGTCTGGTACCTTTTACAGGGAGTAAACTCACTTTAAAAATTAACTGTTTCTCTAGTTTCTCCTGCAAGTGTGAAGCAACTATTGATGGAAGTTTGAGCCAAATAAAAATGTTGTTTTGTTAGCAAGAAAGTGCTCTTGTGTGATTGTTCTGTTGTGACAAATGTCCCAGGGTTCTGCTTGACTGTGCCAGGTTTTGAGAGAGCTACTCTTTCTGGTGACTTTAATTTCCTTGTAAAGCTGAAACATTACAGCCTTAAAAATAAAAGTCAATAAATTGAATAAGCACAAATTTTGGAGAAGATGTTTAAAAATAAGCATTTTAAAATGACATTGGTGGCAAGTAGATACTATTCTGCTAATTAGCTGGTGCATTGTTCCTGTAGTACCTCTTCTTTGGCATTAGTAGTGTGAATAGAGCCCATCATTTCTAGGTTGCCCATCATTTCTAGGTTGCCCATTCAAATCCAGCCAGGAGATGAAGCACATTGGTAGAGCAGTGGAGGGATGCTTGTACTGTTGATTAAAAAAGGGAACTTTGATCTTCAGGGCTATCTAACGGTGTTTTTAACATGTGCAATCTTCATATAAGTGATATTATTTAATATTTTATGCCCTGTCTCACTCTTTTTTATTAAAAATAATAAACTACAAGATCTAACACCCATACTGTGTAACCTGTTTTACATTTGTAACCTGATGTGATGATTAGTTCATTTTCAAATGCATGAACTGTTTTTAAGCCTTAGAGCAGAAGGAGGGAAATGGTGGTGATAGCAGGAATAGCACAGTCTAAAACATGGAACTGATTCTTCATCTTTCAAATACAGCTACTTTGAACTGGAGAGCAGCGGCCTGAGGGACGAGATTAGATATCACTATAGATTTAATGGAAAGGCAAGAACAGAGGTGTTCCCGTACCGGATGGCAGATGGACAGTGGCACAAGATTGCACTGTCACTTAGCGCATCCCACCTTCTGCTTCATGTTGATTGCAACAGGTAAGAAATTGTGTTCTGTAAATTTTTTTTCTTTTTTAGAGAAATACAAGCCATCTCTTTCCTCCCTCCTCCTCCTCTCCCCTGGGAACAAAACTGCAATTGGAGAAAAGAAAAAAGCTGTTCTATATTCTAAAGTGACCAAACGCAATAGAGTAAGAAAGAAAACAAAGCATAAAAATGAAACGGTACATTGTGATTATGAACACATGTAGGAAAGGTCGATTGCTGATTGGGGAGTCTTAAATATACCTCAGTGTGCTGTAGGTACTGGCTGATGTTATTTTCAGCTGTGATTACATTTAAGTGTGATAGACGGTTGTGCAGTCTGTTCTGTCTGCGGAGTGCTTCACTCAGCATGCCTCGAAACTTGAAGAATATATGAAGCTGTTGTTTGATCTTCTAATTTCATTTCACTTAATCAAGTGTCCTTTTTTAAAAACAAAATGAAAGCCTAAATGACTTTTCTAAAGGGAAACTTGTAAAAGGGGCTGCTCTCCTTAAAAGTTCAATATTGGTACCATTTATTTTCTGGCTGCGAGTTCGCTACCTCTCTTTAAAAAGCTGTAAGGGTTGCATATTGCCACCATTAGTGTGCAAGCCCCACTCCCCACAAAACAAAAACACAAGCAGGAACAAAAAGCTACCCACCGAGAAACTGCTTGCATTTGGGACTTGATTTTATGATATACTGAGCACTCATCTCTCACTGAGGTTAGTGGCAGTCAAGGACACTCAACGCAACACAGGATTGGGCATTTGAAGACAGTTCTGTGTGGAAAAGATAATAGATTCATTCCTGCTTGTACTGAAATGAACACCAAAACACCCCTTGACTTCAACAGAAGTTGGATCAACCCCTCCTCCCCCCATATGAGGTTTTATTGTTGCAGCGCTTACATGATCTAGGGAGCATAGGTGATGGATCTAGGGGTGCTGGGATGCTGGCTTTCCATTATACACAAGGTTTACAGTTTCGTTCAATGGCTGTTAGCATCCCCACTATACAAATTGTTCCAGTGTCTCTGCAAGGGAGAAGTTATTGCCCTCTACATTCTGCATTTCATTTTAGAAAGGGAACTAGAATGTGATTATGGCCCTATTCCCTGAACAGTAGGATGCAGATCTGCTCCAGCACAGAGAGGAGAGCAGACCATTATGTGAAGTAGTGCAACCTATACCCCCTGTGCTTGAGAAGAGATTCTTCTTCTGGGGCGGTGCAGCTCAGCTCTGCTCCCAGCATGCAGCCATAACTAACTATCTCTGTTTGGTTCTATACTTTTGCAATAACTTCCAAGGCAATGGGAATATTTTTAAAGCCTGGCTTGAGGGCAGAATGTAGTAGAGGTTTAAATGGGGAGGGAAAAAAAGACACACGATCTTAAGCTCCTGGCTCAACTGTAGCATCTCAATTCAGTTAATTAGAGTTTTTTCTCCAAGTGTTGGCATGAACAGTTTGCTTTATATCTTAAGCTCCTACACCTTTGCGTTCAAGAGGGAATCAACTTTTTTTTTATTGTACCGATATGTCCTGCTAAGACTTGAGTAAATTTCATAAGAAGGTGAAAGTGATCTGTTGTGCGTAAAAACAGAGAATGCCAGCAAAGGATACTGTTGAGAACTGCCAAAAAATCTGAGCCCTCCTAATCTTTAGTGGGAGAAAAACTACAGCTGAAAGTACACGCGGAATCCTGTATTAGGTAGGGTAGATTTTTATATATAAATGTCAACATTTTAGGATGGCTTAGTGTCATAGGCTTTGAGCTAATTCCTGAATGCCTAATAAGAAGCAGTGCCTGTATGGACTTAATTGAACGAACAAATTAAATCACAGGAGAAGAGAATGCTATTTTAGTCAATAGATGAATACTTTCTGCTTCCTTAGGATGTGCTGCTCTCCCTGCTGCAGTCTTTCAGTTCAATCTAAATAAATACTGGGGATGTGTATCTAATTAAATAACTACTAGCCAAAAGAACCAAAAATGCCACTCTAACTAGTGTAGGGCCTGTTTTTCACTGGGGCCTCAGCACCGCCCTCACTTACACATGTGCAGTTTTATGTATGTGCACACCTACATATATCGTTTTGGGTACTAATATCATTGCATACACTGGAAAGGATTGAACATCTGTGAGGGAGCAGATGGTGGAATTGGAATGTGCAAAAGTGTCACTTCCAAATGTTAGAAACTATCATGTGCACGAGTTAGAGCATTAAAAGAGGATGTGAAAAGAGCTGTGCGTGTGTGTTGTGAGTGTATGTGCAGTCAAGATCAGAAAATCAGCTCTCTAATTAGTGACAAGGTTTGGCTTGATACCAAAGGGTAGTTCCTGCCTATAAAAGTTAGAGAACGGGCCAGGAGGTAAAGGAGCCTGAGAGCCTTTAATTCTTGAACAAATCCGCCAATCTATTTTTATACCTCCCTCAGCCCTTTCATCCGCATCCTGCTGACTCAGACTATCAGATTGACACCTGGTACTTGATTAATCATTGACCTTAGTCTTTCAAATTCAGTGTAAAATTGTCCTTTTTGTATCTGGATATGTGAAAGGAAGATACTTGACAATTAGTGAAAGCCTTTGCTACCTTTTACTTTGCACTAATGAGATGAATGTAGTGAGGTGAATATATCAAAGGCTGTAAGTTTGCCCCAATGTGTGTCATTTTAACATCTGCTCTTCCCATGTCTTGATTGCTCTTTTCAGTGCTCTTGGAAGACTCTCGGAGTAAGAACCATTACAGAGTCTGATATTGGAGTTCTGAGGTGCTCACACAGGTAGAAAGATTTGGACCTGTGTTTTGAAGTCTGATGAAGTCAATCGGAACTGTTCCATTAACTTCAGTGGCCTTTGCTTTGGGCCTTTGAATAGCAGTAGGAGGGAACAAATGTTTACACGTAGCCAGTGATGTGTTACAAATATTAAGGGTTCATGGGAAATAGATATACCTGCTGACATGCCTTTAACATGCAACAAAAGTTTTTAAGGTACTTTGAAGATGAGCAACCTATGGTTTTGATGGATATTCTTGGTTATTTCCTGTATTTTTTTTAAGAGAAAGAGAAATGGAAACCAAGCAGACTAAGAAGTGGGGTCCATCTGAAAAAAATGTTGTCTGCTCCTTTTATGTTTCTCCTGCTGGAGTAGAGCATCGGAATAAAAAGTGCATGAGCAATGAGAACTTTTAAATTGGAAACACAAACAAACAAGAAAACCAAACCAACCAAAATACAGTAAATAGTAAGGTGGGAAATTTGTTTAAAAGAGTGATTCTATTGCCTTACCTGCTGTGCGAAGCTTTCTACTGGAGGAACAAGGGGGTGCTTTACAGAGCTGGATGATTCCCCTTCCTCATTTAAATATATGGTCCATGACCCAGTTCTGTTGCATTGCTTTCTTTATTCCTTGTTCTTGTCCTTTAAGATTCTGCCCAGTGGAGTGGCAGGAGCCATCAGAGAGGAGGTTAATCAGGAAGAGTGTTGTGTACAGTGTGCTATAGGCATACCCAGTATCTGGCCTAAAGTATTTATTGGAAATTATTTTTTCTCCTTTGCTCACTGAAAGCCCTTGAGTGTGTCATGAAGGATCTAAACCTTTTAGAGTAAACAATATCCCCAGATAACATGTCAGTTGCTGTCATGTCTATAAAATTATAGTTATTGTAGTCAAGGTACAATAGGGTATTCAGGATGCATTCAGTGTGACTCCATTGCCTAGAGAAGGATTATTTTTAACCCACTGTACATAAGTAACGCTAGGTAATTATTCAGTAAAGCAAGGCTGGTCTTATGGTTAAGGCAGAAGACTTTCAGACTGAACATCTTAGTTCTGGCTGTGGTTCTGCCAGAGACTTCCTGTGTGATCCTGGGCAAGTCTACTGACTTCAGTGTTTCTTAGTTTGCCTGTCTGTAAAATAGTGATATAATAGTACTCCTGGGTTTCATGGATGGGATGGGGAAGGCATTAGTATCTGTGAAGTATTCAGATACTGTGTTATGGTGATCAGCACCATAAGGAAGCCATGAAATAAATAAATTAAAATGTGTAGCTGTAGCCTTACCCAGCTGACATTGACAGCTCTGTTTGCTCTCTTGCAAGGAGGTAGCTGCATAAGGTCATCAAGGGGAACTCCATGAACATGCTCGTGGAGCTCCACTAGCTTACAAGGGGCACTAGGATGGAGCAGAGATACCTTTGACATCTCTCTGAGTGTTGGAGCACAGCAGAATCCCGAGGCAGCTGTTTTTAGACCATGATCTTATTGCAATTGAAGTTGGTTGGAATTTTGCCATCAATTTCAATTGGAAGAGGAACAGCCTTGATTTCTTTTTTTTTTTTTTAAGCTTCCTAAATAATGATTTGGCTCAGTGACTGCTGAGTTGTAGAGGTCCACAGAGTTCCAGAACTTGGTAGCAGCAGGGTCTAACTTCTGTTCAATAGAGACCATAGCAATGTATTTTTAGACTTTGAGACTTGCAGTGCTTTTTCATGAAACTGAGAATGTTGATAGACAGGTTCATGACTTCAGTAGGACAGGAATAATATTGTGTTATGCTTTACTATGACATTATGTATTCATCTTCTTTGTATGCTACTGGGGTGCCGGAGAGAGGATGCATAATGGTAGAGGAAATAAGTTTAAAGACTGACAAGGCTCAAATGAGTTATTCAGTCATTTCCTTAAGTGTGGTAGGAGATATATTACGCTATTCTCAAATATTATAAATTCACTTTTTACATTATTGCAATATATATTTAGATGTTCGTTATTGCACAGCAGTAAACCCACACAATAGAGGTGGTTTCTTAGAGCATGGCTATGGTGAAATTGTATTTGTGGGGATTTTTCGGAGGGAATCTTTTGTCGTTGCTTGTTTCCACTTTTTTTGTTTTTTGTTTTTGTGTGAAGGACTAATGGCATTGTGGAAACAGGAAAGAGATTGGGGGACTGTGAGAATCACAAATGCGTACAGTTTTTCCTTTTCAGATTGTAAAAATAATTATTGTGTGCCATTCAGACAGGTAAATTTAGTTCCCAAAAATAAAGGGACTGTCCTCTGTGGAGTGGTTAACCAGCCCATGGAATTCAGTGTCGTAGGTGGTCATGATCAGTAATATTTATAAAAGGATTGGGCCAGAGCCAAAACAACAGTTCTGAATACCTCCTTAAATGTCTGTGGAAAGCCTAAATCTAGATCTGAGTCCCTATTTAACAAATATTCCCCAATCTTTCTGAATGATCTGAAGCCCCCAGAGGTTGGGGATATGATGGGATTGATTCTCTTTTGATGCTGATGTAAATCAGGAGTAACATTATTGGAGTCTAGATAAACACCTCCAGATTTTTAAAAGTGACTAGTGATTTTGAGTGCCTCCCTTTTTCAGTGCCTGATCTGAGATAATTTAAAAGGGGCCTAATTTTCAGAAGGTTAATATTCCACTGTCTGGATATTAATCTACTTTAAGGTGCTCCAAGATGGATACCCAGAAATGGAGGCATCCTAAGTAATGTTTAGAAATTTTGGCCAGCTTGTATCTAGGTGTTCAACTGGCTCACTTCACTGCGGTATCTGAGCACCTAACAAACATGGATGTATTTAGCCTCACAACACTCTTCTGAGGTATAGAAGTGTTGTTATCCCTATTTTACAGTTAGGGAATTGAGGCACACCGAGATCAAATAAAAAGTCTTTGGCAGGATAGGCTGTTGAACTCAGGTATTGGAATTACAGCTGGTACAACTGGCGTAGTTGAGATCATTATGAAATCTGGGGAAATCCAGATCCAAATTCTATAATTTGAGCTCAACCTTAATTTGTGAATATGCCAGTTAAAGAAATAAGGGTAATGCTTCAGGGAATAAACCAATTGCCGCAGGATTCAGGAAAGTTTCCCCCTGCCCCTTTTCCTCATGAGCACATTGCTCAATTGGATAGTTGCATTAAGCTATTATTTTTGATGATGCGTCAAGTATTGGCCACTTCTGTAGGCAAGATCCTGGTCTTTATGGACCAGGCTCTGGTTTGGTATTCCCAATCAAATGTTCTTTTGTACTGGTTGGGGAGGAAAAAGAAGTGGTTTGATTCTGAGCATGAAAGCAAAAGAAAGTTATGTTTCTGTTTTTGTGAATGGCTTTCATATCTGAGAACAGTTATGGAGGGAGGAATCAGAGGAAAAATGTGGTGTTATTAATTAATTTTGTTTTGCAATGTTTACAGTGTGCCTTCAGCATATAAACAATAAATAATTTAAAAACACGTATAACGAATCAAGTTAACACAATGTAGAAAAATGCCACTTTGCCAAGCCAAGTCACTCAACCTAAAGGCTGAATGAATAGATGTGTCTTGCAACATCCCTGGGGTGAAATCCTGGCTCCAGTGAAGTCAATGGAAAAACTCCCATAGACAGGTTTCACCTCTGAAGTCTGTCAGATCCAGAGAGAAATAAGTTCCTGAACTGAGGGCCCTTCATTGAAAGTGTTCTGCTCCCAATCTGTATATTATCTCTCTTTCTTAACACCCACATATCCCAGTTACTGTGAGATCCCGGGTGATCTGAATTCCAAGGTTATTGCATCAATAAATTGTTGTTGTTAACCACTGCAGACAGGACAAAAAGTAATTGGTTTAAATTGCAGCAAGGGAGATTTAGTTTAAACATTAGAAAAAACTTCCTAACTACAAGAGTAGGTAAGCTATGGAACAAATTACTGAGGGAGGCTGTCAAATTTCCGTCACTGGACGTTGTTAATAACAGATTAGACAAACGCCTGTCAAGTGTGGTTTAGATAGAACTTAGTCCTGCCTCAGTGTGAGGAACTGGACTAGATGACCTATCAAGGTCTCTTCCAGTCTTGCATTTCTATGATTTTATGAAATAAAAGATGCTATGTAAGTTATTCAGGGTCTAAACCATGTGTTTTACAGACTATAATCAATACTTTAAATTTAGAACCAATGTAACATTTATTGCATACGCTTGTAATCACGGCTAATTAGTCATTATGGAAAGTGCACAGGGAGTGCATCATTGCAGGAAATTAAAAAGGTGGATGAAAATATCATGGGAAAACTGAGATGAGGATTATATCACCTCACCACAAGTGAGTTCATAAAGCTAGCTAAGAATGTAAGCAATGCCTATGGAATGAGAGGAGGGAAATGATTAATGGAAGAGACCAGGTTTGTCTCTGGAGAGACTGCCATGTCATTGCACGGTATCTTAAAAAAAAAAAAAATTGAATGAGAAGAACATTTGATAGGAACATGGAGCAAATATGTAATGCTTCAAAGCCAATCCTGTGGCTCCTTATCATGTACCTACCTTCCCTTTGTGAGAAATTGACTCTGGAATATCGATGAGATTATTTTGATTATGGGTAAATTTTTATGACATGATTCTCTTGATAAGATGCTCCTGTGACAAGATATTCTGTAAGGCGATTAACTACTTGGCGGGTGATTCTGGAAAGCAAAACTTAGATATTTAGCAGGGAATCTGACAGTGACAGGGCCATGGTTTTTCTTTTATTTTACATTTATTTTCCATAACAGCATAGCTCAGTTTTGGAGTCTGGTTATTCTCTCACTTTCACCAGTTCTTGTTCTTTTCTTCCTCCTCCTCCCCCATTGTTTTTACTCGTATTGTTTTTACCCATTGACCTTCTGGTTTACATAGGAGCAAGTAGGAGGAGAATCAGGCCCAGTATTTTCTGACTCATGCTTGTTGTGAGCAAACACTTAAGGCTTCGAAGATATGCCTTCAGGTACACCGAATGCAGCTGTAGTGAGGCGAACATCTCCACATTGTGGGAGGATTTACTGCTTTGCAAATGTTGCATACATATCTTGTGGAAGGTGTTTCAGGTTTGCTCAGGTTCACTTTTCAGTGCTTTGTTGCAAAACAGAAATAGTGTCCTTAGATTTTCTGTGTCATGATGATAAAATATACATGTAATGCTTTGACATTTTTGTTCTAAACTAGCGGTATTTTTGGTGCACCAGCAGTGCCATGTCCCAGTCACATGGGATCAGTAAGCATGAATCATCACTATCAAGTCATAGGATGGGATTATATCTTTTTTTTGTTTGTTTCATAGACAGTTGTTTAGTTTTTATTTATTGCCCATCCTGATCCCATTCTACCTGAAGATTTCTCTTTTTGCTTGATTTTTTTGGATTTTCTTCTTTCTTCCCCCTTTGGAGGACCCATCATATTAATTTCCTCCTTCACTTGCCAGGATTTCCTTTTCTAGTCATTCATTCTTAGATTTTATGATGATTGGTATCTGAGACGTAATTCTAGAGAGAGTTTCTGGGAAAGGATTACTCTGGGGGGTATTGGTATGGTAATAACTGGGAAAGAGCCCAATATTGATAGTTTTCCTGCTAGTAATATGTAGCAGAGGCATTTAGATGGTATTGTTTGGCACCTGATCCAAAGCCCATCGATGTTAAGGGGAGTTTTAGGCATTGACTTCTAGTGGGCTATGGCTCAGGTCTTTAATATACAAGCTGTTCTTTTTGCTTTGGAGATATGAGTTCTAGACCAGTTTTAGGTCACAAATAAAACAGGGTTTGGTGGTTGTCTCCTACTCCCTGGTGGATATTTGCATGCATCATAAAAATCACTGCTACTTGTTACTACATTCAGACTGTTAGCAGTGTCTGCTTATGAGAGGTCAAAGACTGCAGTAGCAGAAGTGTTGCTGTGTTTCCGGAACTAGAGGAGAGAAGCTTCAGCCATATGGCTAACATTTTCAAATGTAGATGGTTAAAGTTAGTCATCTAAATTCATACTGACTTAAATTGGAGTTCAGGTCTTCTGAAAATCAGGGAATTTAGGCATATTTTGTCCTGAGTATTTTCCCACAATACTTTCCCATGATGTATCTGATTGTAGTCATTATACTGGGACCCTTTACTTTTGTGACTGCACTACTTGTTAGTATGAAGATGGGGAAACAGTGTGGCCTAAGAGACTCAGAAGACCAGGGTCCTAGTCACTCTATTCTGGCACTGACAGCCAAGGTCACTTTGGACAAGTCAGTTAGTCTCTCTGTGACTCAGTTTCCCCATCTGTAGAATGGGGATAATGATTTTGATCACCTTTGTAAGCCCTTTGAGATGAATGGATGAAATGTCCTATATAAGAGGTAGGTGCTACTATTAGTATGAATGTTTGCCCTCCATATTGTAGTCACCATATGTTTTAATAGGTCTTCTCCTCTTCTGTGTGCACCAGTAATAAGCCAATGGCTTTTCTAGGACTGTTTTACACAGTCTCCTGTTGATTCTTGCTGCACTAATGCTCCCCTCACTTAAAAGTCTTACACTAATTATGCTGCCCCTAAACTAGCAAGCACAGTCAACTTTTCTTATGGATATTATGTCAGTGGTCAGTTGTAGTTTAATAGTGAAAAAAACAAGGATAAGAGTCATCCATAGCTTTGTTAGAGGTTGTGACGGGGTGTGTACACCATGTAGGCCATGGGGCCCCATGTAGGCAAGAGGTTAACATGGGCCTGAAAGACCAGTTTACATACCTGGCCCGTCTGCCAGAGAGAGAGAGCCAGCTGTAAATGATAATGAAGCCAAGCCAGGGAAGGGATGGGTGGTGATTATAAAGCTAGGAAGCGGTGAGGCGCCTTTTTTTTTTTTTTAAGGCAGAAAGGGGCTGCAGGGAGAGAATGTGCAGTCAATCTCTGGGGAACGGAAGAAGTCCAGGGAAGCAGCAAGAATTCTGAGGGAGTAGACCTTGGCTGGGTAGGTATGGGTCTCAGGTCTGGAACCCACAGGAGAGTGAGGGCCTAGTTTCTCCTACCAGCCACCAGGAAGTTGGGGTGAAACCCTCTGAGGTTAGGGGTGTAAGGGCCAGGGAGCACGGAGACAGACAGAAGGCCATTTAACTATAGAGTTGTTGGACTCTAGTCCACCCCTTCTGGGGTAACAAAGTGTGACTTAGCTGGAGGGCCAAGTTGTGGGAAGGGAGAGCACCCCTGTAAAGAAGTGACTGTCAGCAGGAGCACCATACAGGGAGACAGCCACTGTGCCCGGTTTGGCCACAGGGAGGTGCTCCTGCAGTGAGCGAACCCATTTACAGACATTCTAAATGTCAGCTTAGTTGCTTACATTTGAAATATTTTTATTATTACTTAGGTTTAAATGAGAATATTTTCCAAGTGAACATTTAAAAAAAAAAACAGCTCAAACTGGACATGTTAGCATCTCTTTAGGGTTTGCCCTGTGCATGTGTGTGTTTTGTCAAAAGAAACACTTTACTGTTCTCTTCTAAACACTTCAGTTTTATTTTGTTATGTCTCATTCTTACGCTTTTTATAGTGAATTGAAAGTTAACTTCCTCTGTTGTTGAAAGAAGTTGTTTAAAGAAACATTTTTGGATACGCTTTTTATTTTTAAATTTTGTAGTGTGGGAGATCAGCAAGGGAAAGGATAATTAAACTGATAAGTAGGGAAGCTGATCTTTATGATCGTAATAAGAAAATCAGGGAAATGGTTTATCAGAAATGTACCATTATAGTTTAAATGATTAAATTTGAGCTTGAAAAGAACTTTAAACCTGAGCATGCATTTTCTAGTTTATTTAGCACAAATGCTATTATTATGACATCTCCCTTTTTCACCCTCCAGAGCCAAACAATAACTTTTTGATTAAACAGTTGGCTATTGTATGTTCCAAATTTAATAGCAATAGCCTTCCTACAAAACCTGAGTTTTATCTAAATTGCTTTCCTCTTGTTCAGCGATTGTGAACTCCTATTGTATGACAGAGACATCATGAAAAATCAGAATTTCTCACAAGAAGATTATTTTTATCAGAACGGAGAGCTGAAATCTAGATGAACAATTGAGTTCAATTTGTTACAAAACTGAAGACACGTCAAATAATGCATCCTATCTGTAAATACTATTGAAAAACAATCACATAAGGTATTGGCACATTTTCATTGGGAAGAATATAGACAACTGTTAGAAAGAGAAGCATGTAGAGACAACCTGGGATCCCTTTCCAAAAGCAGTTCTTAATCCTTTCAAAGGAACTGAAAACAGACAAACGCCAATATTGCAGTCTTACAGCTAGAGATTTGTTTAATGACCTGCTATAATCAGAACTTTCTTCATGCTGCTGGGATGCACAAAATAAACAAGCCAAACTTTCAAAGTTTGATTTTTTGGGTGGCCTATGTTAAGAGCCTAGGGCATGACTTTCAGAAGTGCTGAGTACCTGAAACTCCAGCTGAATTATGGGTGCTCAGCACCTCTGAAAATCAAACCCAATTGGTGTCTCAGATTGAAACAGACATTGAGGCACCCAAACGCAGAGGACACTTCTGAAAATATTGGCTATGCTGTTAAAGATTATTGGATTCAGGAATGTGACCTAAGCAATCTCAGCACATTTAAAGACTCTAAAGCTATAGATGGGTGCAAACAAGGTAAGCTAAAAGTATGTTTACAGGGGAACATGCGTGTAATGGGGTGGCAAACTTTAGGATCAAGCTGAGAGATGTAGGACTCTCTTTTGATGATTCACCCTAGTGTCAGATACTAGGACCCTGCACAGAAATGTACAGCTTCATCGGACTCTCCCTGGCAGCCACACCTGGTAGGACCAAATATCTCCAACCCAGGAGTATAGTAGGATCTGAGTGCCTCTTTGAGGAAACTAGGGATTGGGACATAAGGGTCATTCAGCTTGCAACTCTAGACATAGCAAAACACAAGCTAAAGTTGATTTGTTCTTATTAAAGTTCACAGTAAAGAAACCTCAGGAATCAGGTAAACCTAGTTGATATCAAGCATGGATGTACTGTTCTAAGAGCAGTGCTAGTATATTTAATAATGCTGCTTATGTTTAATAATGTCAGGTATTATAGATTCAAAAAAATTAAATGATTTGGGGATTTTCTGATTGAAGTATTACCTTATTGGGTTTAAAGTATAACCCATTTATCAGAGTCCTGCTTAATCACAACTCTTGGTTAATCCATGTTTGCTAGCATCTGCTGCCATTAATGTGAACAAAGCAATGTTTCTGGTGCAACTAGGTAATTTGGAATTCCCCAAAGTAAGTAAGAGAGAGAGCGTGTGTGTGTTTGCTCCCTAGAACTTGCTGACTTTAGCTTATTATTGCTGCATGTTGTATATGAGAAATCTCCATTGCAGGAGGAAACTATCATATTTGTTAGAAAGGAAGGATACTCCGGTGGTTAGGGCAATAGCCTAGCACATAGAAGATCTGGGTTTGAATGCCTGCTCTGGCACAGACTTCTTATGTTATGTCTACCCTGCAGTGTAAACTCTGGGGTCAGTGGGGTCCTGCAAACTGAGTGTTTATAAGTCTGAGCTTGAGTGTCCACACTGAATATTGACTTTAGGTTTAGAATTGCTGAACCTTGGTCTCTAACACACACTCTGGTGTCTACACTGCAATATGCAGATCTGACTCAAACTAGCCTCTCATAGGTTTCCTAGCCCCTTCCCCAGCTCCATCTGCTCTAGTCCTTTGTTCCTCATTCATTGTGGGAAAACTTCATTATCCATCTCGCGGCAGTTGACAGGAAGTTGTCACATCCTGCCAAGAAATGTGTGGGTCTGTACATTCCCGGCAACTGGAGCCATTGACATGTAAGAGTCACCATTTGAAGACCTTGTCCTGCTTGGTCTGCACTGCAAAAGTTCATGGTGACAACGTTTTCCACCAGTGGGGTGTCTACCTTCATGGACAGGACAGGCCACCATTACCACCAAATAACATTGTCATAAATTGAATAATTGCCCCCATTATTATTCTACCCCCTATTTGCCTTGGTTTATGAAACCATGTACTGATCTGGCAAAAGAAGGTTTAATTACACTCTTATTGGGTGTAGAATGGTGGATTAAATGTGCATTTGGCAGATTGAAATGCTGCTGGCACTGTTTACAGAACCATTTGGATTCCATTGTCCTCAGTGCTGTCTGCATTATTATGCCTTGCTGTGCTCTTCACAATCTTTGTGAATTCAAAGGTGAGCCATTTGCCCATGGCAGTATGACAGTAATGCAGGGGTCGGCAACCTTCAGCACGTGGCCCACCAGGGTGGTCTGCTGGCAGGCTGTGAGACATTTTGTTTACATTGACCGTTCACAGGCATGGCCTCCCGCAGCTCCCAGTGGCTGCAGTTCACCATTCCCGGCCAATGGGAGCTGCAGTAAGCAGCGCGGGCCCTTCCTGCAGCTCCCCTTGGCTGGGAATGGTGAGCCACAGCCACTGGGAGCTGCGGGAGGCCATGCCTGTGGATGGTCAACGTAAACAAAATGTCTCTTGGCCCTCCCGCGGATTACCCTGATGGGCCACGTGCCGAAGGTTGCCAACCCCTTCAGTAATAGATTGCTGAATTGGTACATTCAGCCAGAAAGTGCACCTGTCAGAGCTTTAGCAGAATGCACATGGGACACTGAAATCAGGGATGCTTAGTACGCTTGCTGTGGAAGAGGGAGAATAGTATGTTTATGGATCTATTTGTGCAGCAATTTTTACAGTAAATGAAGTATTCTTGCTGTATGCAATGAATGGGGGTGTGTGATTGTCATGAACTGTTTATTGTGGATGAGTTGATTGCCTATGCAATGTGGTGGGGGATGGTGGTTTGTGTGACATGAATTGTGGGGTTTTATTATGGTTTGATCTGAATAGATGTATTGAGAAATTGTGTTTGGATGCAGTTTTCCAATTGTGTCTTCTCATGTCTTTATTTTTATTCTTCAAAATACACATTATATGATGTGGTGCAGTGATGAAAATAGACTCCTTAAATAAAACAAAAGCCTTTGTGAATATGGCAATGTTGCAAAAAACACTATTAAAGCATTTTCAGGCGGGCCAGCTGCTTATACAACATCAAAACACCAGTAATAAACCAACACCCAAACCAGTGATAAAATAAAGTGCATAACACAAATGTTTATTAGTATAAAATATTGGAAACCAGTGTTAACAAGTTGCTAACATTTGTGTGTCGCCTGGACCCCTTCCCACATTCTTCTTCCCCTTTCTAGCATGTTTAGCATACTCTTGGTGCTGCTGCACAGGGGTGGAGCACTGGTGGAGGTACATTTACCCTGTCCAACTAGTGTTCAGTCCTGCATGCATGGGCCACCCAACCATGATTTTGTCCAATGTGTTCCTGGTCTGCAAGACATGGTATTGTGGAGGGAACTCAGGATGTGGTGCCGGTGGATCAGGAATCTGAATTCTTGTGGTCATTAGCACAAGCAGCCTCTCAAACAGGTCTTTCTGCTGAGCTCTGTCTTCCTCCCTCAACCGATATTCCTACTCCAGAAACTGTGCTGCAAGTCTCTCCTCACATGCTGGTGCTCTGCTGCCATCTGTGCCTTTCCATTTGCCATGAATCCTTTCCCCTTCCATATTGTAACTGCTTGTTGGCTCTGTCCAGGAGGTCTACCATAAGTTCATAATGGAAATGCTTCATCTTTGACCAGTCCATAGCAGTTCAAAATCCCAGGATCCTGCTGGACTCTGGCTGGAGTGCTGAGGTGAAAGGGCCTGAAAGCAGACATCAAACAGTACATTTATTGTCTCAGTACTTAAATAAAAAATGTTTGGAGCATCCTCAGAAAACGGTGCGTGTGGAATCTCAAAGTCAAAAAAATGATACTTTGTAAAACTCAGCTTCAGTATAGTTTTAGAGGAATGCTTCAATTCCCAGAAGCTTCATGGGCCCAAAGAGTTAATCAGAGTGAAAGGAGTATGCACAATAGTAAGCTGAAACATACATGTGCAATATGTTTACATTTTTTTAGACCATTGTAGGCAGGGGAGGAGAGGTTGCTATGGTTTATTACCTAATGTGTCTCAGTTTTTTTCAGGCATTCTGGAGGACATAACAATCCTTGAGGTTCCTGAATGGCAAAGAGTTATTCTATTCCAAGCTACTGGTGGCAAGCCACACATGCTTGTCTCAGAGCTTTTCAAGTATATGAGGACTGAGCAACACATCCATGAGTGGAGTGGGCAGGTGTCCTATAGAGGATGGCCTAGAAAATATGCCCTTCCCCAAAATGTGACTACCTTTCTGGATTTCCTACTATGGAAAAAGTTTCCAGCTTATCAGCAACTTGGGTTGGGTCAAAATTCATAAGGGAATCAACAGGATGCTGTGCTAGTGTCCACATGGATTACTGACTCCCTACAGTTTACGATACAGCCTGCTCTGACTACATCTACCTGTGTTCTACATACAAAAACACATGATAATATGAACTCTCAAAGAACTGCATAGACCAGGGGTTGGTAACCTTTCAGAAGTGGTGTGCCGAATCTTCATTTATTCACTCAAATTTAAGGTTTTGCGTGCCTGTAATACATTTTAATGTTTTTAGAAGGTCTCTTTCTATAAGTCTATAATATATAACTAAATTATTGTTGTATGTTCATGAAGCTTCATTTCAAATTAAATTAAAATGCAGAGCCCCCCAGACTGGTGGCCAGGACCCGAGCAGTGTGAATGCCCCTGAAAATCAGCTCACGTGCCGCCTTTGGGACGCGAGCGATAGGTTGCCTACCCCTGGCACATTGGACTGCATACAACCCCCTGTTGTATTTCAGACATTGATTTTTGTCATCCAGGCTCTACATTTCCCCTCTCCCCTGTACAGTTTGTTTACAGTTGGCTCGTAATGCTTTGGCATGGGCGAGTTCTCCAGTGTGGTGTACTAAAAGGGAAGGCAATATATGGTTCTTATTTTGAACACCCCAGTACATCTTTGTAAGAATGTGTGAGTAGCTCATAATAATAGTAATGCTGAGTGCTCGTTCAACTATTTGTGCTTCCTGGTCTCCATTTTGAATTCCAGTTTGTGGTGGGGTGATGCCAAGTTGCTGGTGTGCATTTCTCCATTATCGGATATACACTGCTACTCATAGTTTATAATAAAAATTGCATTGGGTCATAAACTGGAAATCCCCCCCATTTGTATATTAAAAACAACATACCTGGAACCAAACACTTACCAGGCACTGGGGCTACTTCTGTGTCTTCTGTTTCTGCTGTTGGTTTCAACTTCCATGAGGCTGCTTCTCTGGAGGGTCACCACACAACTCCTACAACTATGGACCCAGGATGTGCTACCACTGCTCTGGTGCAAAGCCTCCTTGGGGACTAGTGTGAGCAGCATAGTCACTTTGCTAGTCTGATCTGGCACCTGTTGGCTCTTCATTTATGCTATACTAGATTCAGGGATCAGAAGGTCACCATTCTGCTGACCAGGCTATTGTGAACCACTTGGGGCTTGGTGTAGTACACAGCACCCAGTCAAAGTCCTCGTAAAAGAGGCAGGATGACAGAGAGTTCCCAAAGGTACAGTTTTTATCCCTGGCTTTCTGTTAGTTAGGCCAGGTCTACACTGCGACTTTAAATCGGTTTAATGGCCGATATACCGATTTAACGCTGTATCCGTTCACACGACGTCGTCATTAATATCGAGTTAAACGGCTCCTTAAATCGATTTCGGAACTCCTCCCAAACGAGAGGAGTAGCGCTAAATTCGATAGTGATAACTCGGATTAGGGTTCATGTGGACGGAAATCGACGTTATTGGCCTCCGGGCGGCATCCCAGAGTGCAGCACTGACCGCTCTGGACAGCAATCTGAACTCGGATGCAGCGGGCAGGTAAACAGGAAAAGCCCCGCGAACTTTTGAATTACATTTCCTGCTTGCCCAGCGTGGAGCTCTGATCAGCACGGCTGGCGATGCAGTTTGAAATCGAAAAAGAGCTCCAGCATAGACCGTACGGGAGATACTAGGTCTGATCGCTGTATGGGGAGACAAATCTGTTGTATCCAGCTCCGTTACAGAACACGAAATGCCAAAGCGTTTGAATAAAAAACTCCAGGATACACAGCGCTGTGTGACAAGCGTAACGGGAAGCCAGAGACTCAAATGGACGCTCATGAAGGGAGGGAGGGGGTACTGAGGACTCCAGCTATCCCACAGTCCACAGCAGTGTCTGAAAATTATTTGCATTCTTGGCTGAGCTCCCAATGTCTGTAGGTTCAAACACAGTGTCTGGCGTGGTTCAGGGAACAGCTCCTCAGTTTATTTCCCCCCACCACCACGTGAAAAAAAAAAGGGAAAGATTGCTGTGCTATGGCGTTTGCTCAATGCACTCCGCGAAAAAGGCGCCAAAGGGTTGTCTGCTGCCTTCACAAAGGGAGGGGTGAGGCTGTACCCAGCACCACCCGGGGCAGTGTTTTCTGCCCCATCAGGCACTGTGCTCTCAACACGGAAGTGGGAACTATGGGATAGCTGAGGAACAGCTACCCACAGTGCACCGCTCCTGAAATTGATGGTAGCTTTGGACCATGGACGCAAACAATCGATTTCGGGATCCCACTGTGGACGCGCTAAACTGATTTTATTAGATCTGTTTTGTAATATCAGTTTAAGCTAATTCGAAATAATCGTGCAGTGTAGACGTACCCTTACTCTTGAGCCGCTTGATCTGCTCTCTTCACTGGCACCGGTCCATTGAATCCCCCACACTGTCAACTTATCCGCTATTTCTTGGTACATGTGGACATTTCTGATACTCTTACTGAAGTTGAACATGTTGCTTGCCTTGCACCACAGGTTTATCAGAATCTGACTGTGGTCCTGTGACCACATAGCCATATGCTTGACAAAGGACTTCTTCCTGTAGATGGCTGAAGCTACTGCAGGTTCACTCTGGAGCTCAGCAATCCATAATTAAATGGAAGAATTAAAAGCTGAGCAGCTGTATTTGAACCAGACACTTTCTTCAGTTTTCTGCAAGTTGATTGGCTAGTCTTGGGATAGAAAGGATATGAACACTGGCCCATGGGATTGTGAGATACTCTCTGGACATGAATCTGACGGACCCGGGACCAAGCTCTGTCCATGCTGTAAAATGATGCACTGTGGAGCCAAATCCCACTGGGACTCTGGCTTAAACCCCTCTTGTTGAGTCCAATGGCTCAGTTCTAGAGGGCTTGCTGGCCTGAGTCCGATAGATGTGTGTGTATAGACAGAAGGGGGACTTGGGCTTGAGTCTGAGCCTGGGCATACACTGCAGTGTAGACATACCCTCTGAGTCAGTTCCCCATCAGTAGAATGGTGATAAAAATACTTCTGTACCTCACTGAGCATTGGGAGGGAAAATACATTAAATATGATGAGGTAATGGAGGCTATGTAAGTACCTAATATAATTTATTATGGATTGTGTTCATGTATGATGGGAAGTATGCATGTACTTATGGTGTTTTATGAACATTTTACAGTTATCCCCCTGATAGATCTTATATAATTTTAAAGGCAAAGTTTTCTGTATGATTCTATTCCTTGCGTCATGGTGGCTACTCATACAGGTGACTATCTGCGATGCTTGCTTGTGAAATATGTTCTTTGATTTGCATACCTTTCTTTGGTGAGCTTGACTGTGCAGCTAATGTAGGTATATTACTTGTATGGGTATTATATACTTTAATCATTTGACAGAAAATAGAACAATGGTAGAATGGGAGACAACACAAAAAGGAGAAGAGAAACAACCTAACATAGAAGGGAACTGGGAGTGAGAGACCAAGAAAAGAAGGGAGAGGAGATACCCAGTGTGTGGAACAAGGGAGAGACATGTAAGGAATTTGTAAAGGTTTTTTTGGAACTAGTTGGGAGCAGCACACTGTTTCATGACCAGATCACTCCTTCTACCATAAAATCCATGTGTGTGGGGGGGAAGGGGAGCAGGGTTTGCTCTCCTGAGAAGTAGGATACTTAGCCCCTCCCCCTCAATAACAAAAAGCATGGAAGGTCATTTTAGAGCTGCACAGATCTCGATGGATTTGCATGAGACATGGAGTCTTCAGCACATAGCCCTATGTCTTTGCACTGGCTTGAGAGCCCATTGCCCCCAAGTCCTCCTCCAGGGCTTCCTCCATTAGTAAATGTCCTTCATAACCTTCTTCAGGGGTTGTGGGGGGTGGGCTTTAGTCTCAATGAAGTCTTCCTTTTCTGGCAGTGCTACAGAACTCTGGTAGTGCTCTCATGATTAAGGCATGAAACTGGGAGGCAGAAGATCTGATGTAGGGGGCAAGTCAGTTAGCCTTACTGTGCTGCTGTTTCCTGGTTGTGAGACTTCATTCATTAATATTTGTAAAGTCCTTTGAATTAACCCTCATTAAATCCTCGGATTATTAATCGTCCACTGTATTATTATGAACAATCAATTCCTTTTTATTCATTGATACAAAAGCTTCTTTTTGATACTAGTTTTGGTTTTTGTTTATGTGGATACTTATCCTGTCATCAAAGGCATCTAATTTGTCTACCTGGGGAGCTTTGCATTATTATTTATTTATTTATTTATTTATTTATTATTTTGGCTGTGTGCTGTTTTAGTCATGGATTTAGTTCTCACGTGTTGATAGTGTATTGTACGCAGTACGATATTCCTCATGGTCTGCTGCAGTCTGTTTCTTTCTTTAGGAATAAAGATATGAGTTTTAATCTTTTAATTTGCCAAGAATGTAGCCTATGTTTTGTTGGAGTGATAGGCTGTGCAGTTTTGCAATGGCCTTTTCATGTTTTGCTGATTTGAGCAATATGTGGTAATAAGGTTTGTTCCTATAATCAATGAATAAGATATCATCCAAACACCTTTTTTGTAAAAATTAAGCCCACATGGATCAATTTCTACAGTTGACACCTGCACGATAATTAATTATAAATAGATTTAATGATCTAGAAAAAATATATTTCATATCTGCCATGGAGCATACACACATGAAGATCTTCTTAGACATCAAAAGCTACATGGAATAAGGCACAAAGCCCTTCATTTTTAATCTGAGTGGTCACCTGAGGGGAGAAGCTAGATGCTCCAGAAGTGCAGTTAGAATAGAACAATGCACAGAGAAAAATGAAGAGTCTATTACCACAGAGCATATACCATATGAATGGGACCTTCTGAAAGGACCTTCTGGAAGATAGGTCATTATAGCTTTCCCGCACAAAGGACAAAAACCTTTGTTTTATCCTCAGGAAAGCCAAAGATAAACCACTTTGGCCTGTATCTCATTTGTCTTCCTTATATTTTGTTATTGACCTACAGTATAATGCATGTCGATTTGTATGCTTTACATTGAAAAATTCATTCTTCTTATATAATTGAAGATAGATCTCATGGAGTCCCTTAAGAGCATGTTACCAGCCCAGGTAAATAAAAATCCAATATTCTCTCATAAGTAGTGTTGTGGAAGCCACTGTATTGCTTTGTTTAAAACATTGGGGCTTTGTCTGTTAACAGAAAATGGAGTTCTTCATGGAATATTGACTAGTATTTTACAAAGACTAGACACTTTCCAGAGATGATGTTTTTAACCCAAGTCATGAATAAAGATGTGCTATATATCTAAAGAGAAATTCCTAATGTAATTGTGTAATTCAGTGACTCGCTTTTTCAAGGAGCATGTCAAATACTCTGTGCCTTGTTCAGCCTTTTAAAGCAGTTTTGCATTTGAGTAGATGTTTAATTTTGCATGTGCTTATAGCAGCAAGGAGATGCTTACATTTAAAAATATTGATAGAAATGATACGTGCAAAATTCCCATAATTCCAATAATATGATTTGGAAGAATACCACCCTGTTTTGCTGTCCAAATAAGTAAAATAGCTCAGCATGAGAATTTTACAGATAGGATAGGTAATTACCTAGCAAAAACAAAAATATCCCAGAGCTCTGAATCTAACTTTGCATGCCTTTTTGTACTGCAGCATGTTAAGAAATGTGATGAATTAGGGTTGATTGTAATTACCATAAACTTAAGCAATTAACTCACAGAATTATTTGAAGAACTCTTTTGAACTCTCTGCTCATGTTCTTAAGTTGTTGAGTTTCAATGTAACTATTTTCTTAGGCCTGGGCTACGCTAGCGGAGGGGTTCGAATTAAGATACACAACTTCAGCTATGCTGTTGGTGTAGCTGAAGTCAAAGTATCTTAGTTCGACTTATCTGGCTGTCCTCATGGCAGCGAGTCGACTGCTGCGGCGCCACCATCGACTGTGCTTACTCCTCCTGCCGAGGTGGAGTACGGGTGTTGATTAGCTGATCGATTTATTGCGTCCAGATGAGATGCGATAAATTGATCCCCGATACATCAAACACTACCCGTGGATCTGGCAAGTAGTATAGACGTACCCTTATTTCTGAAAAATACAAAGTTTTTTTCCTTTCTGTGGCTTTTTTAGCTAGATTATTCTCCCCTTATTCTGGCAAGCTGTTTCTTCCTCCTTCTCAAGATAAACAAACGTCCAGGGAGTACGTGTCTTTATTTTTGACTGCATTCATTTTGATGTTTAAATTTAGCAATGCTTTTGCTAAAGTTCTTCAAAACTCAGACCATTTTGGAGCTCAGAAAATAAAAGCAATGATTACATTAGTTGAGCCTGAGCTTGAACAGATTGGAAAATTAGTGAAAGTGTAAATTGAAGGATAACTGTGTAGTGAGTTGTTGATGGACTTGTATTTTGTATTGGAAACTGCTCACATTCATTTTAAAGCTACAGCTATCATGCTAATGTGGGAGAGAGGAAGAAAAAAAAACCCCATTCATCCATTTCCTATTAAACATACAGATACATTACAAGTGAAAGAACTTGACATGTTCAGAGTCTGTTCAATTGACTGGCTTGCTGGTATGATTATGGAACAATATGAGTTAGAGTAATGGAAATATGTTTCATCATCTTCCTTAGCCTCCCTATAGTACCACACTTGTTCTGATATAAGGCAGAGGGTCTGTGCCTCCTGGCTGTATGAATGGTACTATAGCTAATGGTCAAAGCAAAGGGAAGGGGAGTCCAGAGTCTTCTGTTGAATTCCTGGCTCTGCTGCTGGCACTTAACCTCTCCATGCTTGAGTTTTCCATATTGTAAAATGGTGATAATATTTTACTCACTATTTTAAAGTGTTTTGAGAGCCTGAATAAAAGGTGTTATATAAACTGTCAAGAATTATTATTACTATTATTCATTACACTTCAGCAAAAAAAAAAAATTAATTGGTACTATACATGGGTGTTTAATCATAAAGACTTCTTTAAGCCAAACTTTATATCATTTCTTTTTTCACTGACTTTTTTTTATTAGACTTTTTCAGAGGGAAAAAAAAGACTTGTTCCAACTAATGACATTTCCCTCCACAGGATTTATGAACGTGTCATAGATCCTCCAGAAATGAATCTAACGCTAGGAAGCAGTTTATGGCTAGGACAGCGGAACAGGAAACATGGTTTTTTTAAGGTAAGCAGATATACAGTAGCAAATGTAGGGCACTAACCTCAGCTTTATTACCTTGCACACTCCCTTCATAGGAATTTCAGTAGGGATTGTTGGTATCTGAGGAACACAGGTATGGGTCCAACTTGTCACAAAAGGGCCTGATCTGCATGGTGTGGACTGTTCTCTCAACCCCAATTGATTCCACTGTGCCTTAGGAGGTATTCCTTGTCCTCCTGCAGTGTATTGTCCTGGATCACTTGTGACTGGAATGAAATTGTGGAACATAGTTTTAGGAACCCAACCAAGAGTCACTATCTTAAAAACCTTAAGAATAATTTTTTACAGTGGTCTCGGTGACCAAGCAATGCATCTCCTAATATTCATAGACCAGTAGGAATTGAGCTTCTTCTCTGTTACATCTACATTAGCCTCTCATTGCTATTGATGGACTCCATAGTTTCCATCCTTCACAGTTTAGGTCCCATTTGACTTCCATCAGGTAAAAGTCCTTTGTGGGCCTGACATTATTCACAATGGTGAAGGTATTTGCAATTGTGCACACTGCATGTGCCCTGCTGAAAAGCCCAGGAGAGTTAACTTCTTTCCTTAGTGAACTTCCCCTCTTTTTGACCTCTTTTCCACTTGTCACCAGTGATCAACTAGTTCTGATTTTCTAGGCAGTTGATTTGATCCATGAACTATAGTTTGTGCTGCATGGCTTTGAGGGTCACAGTGACACAGAGCTTGAATTGCTGATAGTAGGGAGCCATACTGTACTATCTCCCCCCTGTAGGTCCATGCACATTGCATACTATGTTCTCATAGATGAATGGTGACAGACACTGCTCTGACTGCCATTCACATATAATGAACACTCAGGTCCTGGAAAGCTGACAACCAGTTGAAAATGGTTCAGGGCGCTTAGGTCAGGCTTTTGGGATGCACAAGTAGGTCTGGAAATGGATGTTGGAGATGCTCTTTGCATAGGAGAGTGAAGATATCAAAACTCCTCCTTCAAAATTTTTCTTTGGTAACCAACAAGTGTGTGCCCTATGGGTCATCCTCACTGCCATAGCTGACAGAGCGCATGCCTGCTGGTTGTGAGACACCTCAAGCCATCCTCATGGACTAGACCAATGTAGGGATGGAGACCAAAAAATGCATAGGGAAGGTGCAATTAATATTGTCTTGGAGACAAATGCCCTAAGACCTGGGAACCCTAATTCCCTTTTTGTTTCTCGCTTCTGTTCCCTTTATCCCCTGGCAAGCCTTGCTGGCATTATGGTCCAGGCTGAGTAGTTGTGACTCTTAAAAATTAATACTCTGTGCCATAGGCAAAGTTATAGCTAAAGCTGACCAACTGTCATATCTAATTTTGTGTCCAGTGGATCCACAGGTATTGCAATGGATCTGTTGCTGACTAAAGAGCATGGAGTTTAGTCAGCTGGTGGATGGTATACAGCTAAGCTCCTGATAAGTAGTACCTTATATGTTGGATAACAGAACACAATCTAAGTATTCATTCAAATCAAAACAGCATCAATTTGATAAAATAGTCCATAGGATAGTGATATGCTTATCTACATCATCTTGAGACTGGCATGGCTTTCCTTTATCAGGATGGTTGATGACCAGTTCAGTTTCCTTTTGAAGCATTCATTATTTAATTGATGTTGCAGTTACTAGTTTTTGAAGAACACCTCCTCTTAACTTTGTAAATTTTTCACCCGAGCCAAACAAAATATCAAATGCAATATTGCTTAAATAGTGTAATTGGTGTGACAACTCTGTTTTACGTGTGTGTGTGTGTGTGTGTATGTGCATGCATGCACTACCTCCATCACTGTTTTGCTTTTATATTTAAGTTAAGGTCCAAGAATTGCACTTAACATGGACTTCATTTCTTGTTGTAACAGCTGAACTGTCACTGTGGAGTGAAATTAACGGCATGATTTTATTCTACAGCTGTTGTTTTTTACCTCAGCTGCTTCCCATAATTCCACAGATGGTAAACATATGTTTAGAGCTGCATAGAAAAAAGTAAATTATATTGGATTCACTCATCTTTAATTCTTATTTTATGCAGACAGCCAGATTCTAGGAACTCTGGGATACTATACATTTGTAAATTAATATTTCTACATATTAACAGTTTGGAAACAGCAGAGTAGCTAATGATATGCTAATGAGCTGCCAGTTTTTATTGAACATAATGAAAGTCGACAAGTGCCTTTCTTTGCTTTATGTTTGCTTGAATATTTTACTAACTGTCTGCAGGGCAGAAATGCGTAATTGGTTGCATTTTTTAAATCCTGCTTGTGAGTTTCAGAAGTCTTAAGGTTTTTTTTTTTTGTTTTGGTTACCCATTGCAAAAGCTTGGAATTTTGCCAGTTTATAAACAGTACGTATCTCCATCCATATATTTTCATGCTCAGTAGGATCTCCCTTCCCTTTTCAAAGCAATTTGTTTCGGGGTTTAAAGCATAAAATATATAATTATTTTCTTCATTGTAAACGGAGATCTTCAGGAAAATAAGAGTGGTAAAAAAGAATTAGCATATTTTGTATGTGTGGTGGAGCTGTGCTAGTATTTGTATGTGAAAGAATTGGGTATTCTGCACTTTAGCCTAATCATAGTTATTCCAAAAATATTAGAATTTTAATGGTGTTATGTACTATTCATTTTGCTGCTCCTTCTTCTGCCCCTTTTTAAGAAATGAGAAGCTTTCTTAAATGAATATCATTAATGTCTGTTTTAGGTGAGGATTCTCCTGTTGTTCCTCATGGACCTTTATGGAAGTGTCATGTAAGGATCTAAGTCACAATGGGCCAGATTCTGACCCTTTTATTTACACTGAGTGACTTCTTACTCCACAAGTAGACCCATTTGAGTTTGTGGGACTATTGGTAGAATGAAGGCCTCCTCAGCATAAGAGGGGATCAGAATTTGGCCCTTTATATAAACATCTAACAATACGTAACTTACCCTGTACAAATACCTCAGAGCTCTGCTCTTCCAGTGCCCCAGTTCTGCAAAGTGCTGAATGACTTCAACTGTCATTCAGGTCAGTGGAATTTAAGGGTGCTCACCATCTCACAGGAGGTGCCCTGCGCCTTCCAGGATATTGGCCTGAGGTAGACAGTGGAGCGAGCTAATAACAGAGACAAGATGTTGTTTTTGTTTCGTCTACAAGAGGAAGGGCATGAATTATTCCTTCTGAAAAACAAGGATAGCATTTGACCATTCAGGTTTCTTCAGTGTACCCCAGTAGCAAAGATCATCTCTTTGTGCTAGGGATGATACTGGAGTCAGGTTAAGAAACAAAACTGAAGGGAACCCAAGGAAGAATCTTTTCAGTAGCAGGCCCAAAACTTTAAAACACCCTCCCCAGAGGAGATCAGGTAGAATTTTACCCTTGCTAACTTCAGACCATGCTGAAAACCTCACCTCTTCAATAATTTATATAACCCTTGTGCAGTGCCCAGACACAATGTTGAATAGGAGCTGTGGAAATATATATTGATTAATAAATGAATAGAATGCACTTATGTGGCAGCACACATGCACAAGATGCTTTACATATAAAAAGCCAAGGTTCCCGCTCCAAGGACCATATAATCTAAATCAAATAAATATGATACAGAGGGCAACAGTTTGGACACAGGAAAATGATGTGTGTTACCATAAGAAGGCTTTGTGAAAAAAGTGGGTTTTAAAGAGTGAGAATAGCAGTATGAAATCAAGTGAATTAAAATGCAGAAGGTGAGAGTGTTAGTGCGCCCTGAATATATTAGCCCTTTCATATAGCATTAATGGAGTAGTTCATTATATAGAGCAATGAAAGGAGCAATAAACATGCCAATGCTTTGCTATCAAATTCATATGAAATGAGGTGGCTATTTAAAGTGCATTGTCTTCACTAGTGTGGAACTCTGCTGACTTCATTGGGACTTCATGCAGCTGAAGGTGTCCGCCTTAGGGTATGATTCGGTGAATTGTTCATATGAAAGCCGCATATAGTGATATCCACTTCTGAAGAGGAAAATCCTGATAGGTGCAGAACAAGCACAGCTCACATCACAGGCTAAAGCCAGAGGTCCTTTCTTAGCTTTTGCTCAGTCCTTATTTGGGTAAAAGTCCCACTGATGCTAAAGGACCTTAGGATTGGCCCTGGTGGGAGTTTTTGTATACTCAATACCCCATATAGAAAACTCAGATCTAGTGAAACTTCATTTATAGTGAAGTATGATGGAAGTTCAAGTTTGTTTAAATGCATTGCAACAATTCTGATTATGTTGAGCTTCCATCTATAATGAAGTTTTTTTCTTACAAAAATGACATTGGGCAAATACTGCTCCCATTGAAGTTAATGGGAAAGTTCCCATCTGTGCCTGACCACACTAGCTCATCTGTAGCTGTAATGTATACATATATACATTAAAAATATAATTTCTTTTCCAGACTGTATTGTTCATGCTTTGTTAGAACACCTATTGCCTTTGATAGGTATCCTTTAAATTATCATTTACATTGAAATAAATAAATAAATAAAATGAATATGTACTTTTATGTTTAAATATAAATCTATCCAAACTCCAGTAATACACTTAAACATGTACTTAACTTTAAGCACACACTATTCTTGAACAGGGATTCTTTCCTGAGACAGGGCCTTTGTGCTTGCCTGGATAGGCTCCTGTCACTATGGTGATGTAGTGTAGTGGAAGTCTGTAATCTGAGTTATGCTTCTTTAATCATTTCATTGGAGAGAACTGAGCCTTAAAAATACATTTATGTGCTGCAGCTGTTAATTGTTCACCAGTGGGCACTGGAAAGAAGTAAAGTAAGTAACATTTAGCATTGTTTTATAGGCGACTTCCCAACCAGTGACAGTATCACTTCTCATTATTGTGATGGCTTCATTAGTCTCACCGATGAAAAGATTAATAAATATATATTCTTCTGCTACAGAAGTGGTATGATCTGGTTATTTCTCTTAATATTTTCAATTAATATTTGATCTTGAAATAACAAGCAGGAAGCAGTGCTTGCTGATTGCTTTCTGCTGTTTCAGAAAATGAACACACAAATGTTAAATGTTACTGCATTTGCAAGGCTTCAAGTACTATCTGAGGCCTATATTTTATTTATAGATTAACCTCAGTATTCTGAGCAAGCCACTGTGTCTTCTACCTGCTTTTCAGAATCCATTCTATCACCATTTAACTGACAATAAAACCAGAATACACCCAAATCAATATTTTCATTCTAAGACAGCAAACTGGATGATAAATTTCTTCTTAAATTAGATCAGATAGGAGGCAGAGTCATAAACCGTCTTTGATTTACAGCGAGATACTTGGACTTCTCCAGGAAAATTCCCAGTTCTTTTATTAAGGGAAAAGAGATCATCTAAGATGCTGAATGCCCTCAACTCCCATTAAAGCTAGTGGATGTTGTGGGATATAAGTGCCTGGTAGAGTCAGACCCTGAGAAAGAGCTTCAGGATTTGGCTCTAAGGAGTAAACCCCAATCCCTAGCACTCACTGTGTGTGTGTTGTCTGGGAGTCAACAGTAGTGGATCATTCAACCTTTTCACTTTTCACTTCTCCAGCCTGCCACTGCCCAGCTTCCAAAACCCCATGTGTGCTGCTGTTGTGAAGGGACTTCCTACAGGGCTGA
This sequence comes from Chelonoidis abingdonii, assembly GCF_003597395.2. Taxonomy (NCBI): domain Eukaryota; kingdom Metazoa; phylum Chordata; order Testudines; family Testudinidae; genus Chelonoidis; species Chelonoidis abingdonii. Next base: position 65,589,863 of record NC_133772.1, on the reverse strand, counting down.
GTTATATATGACCCCTAAATCCTGCTCCCTCTCCATCCCGCATGCACAGGAGGCCTTCCTTACCTTTATGTTAGGAAAAAGATTGACTCCTAACTGAGCAGCAGAGAGAATTCATTATGAAATGTCCTTTTAAATATGGTTTGATCTCCTAGGCTAATTTGGCTAAATGAATCAATAAGAACATTTCTAGATAGTGTGCGATTTTTGCATATGTTTTATCAAATCCAATGCCGTAAAGTTTTTTCTTGGAGAAAGGAAAGCTTTTGTAATTATTCAGATCTTGTTCAGCTTTACCTGAATTGTTCAGTTAGGGTGGTGCTCTTTGTAAAAAAACAAAAACGAACGAACAAACAAACAAACAAACAAAAATAAACTGATCCGTTATTCATGGCCTCTTGGCAGAAAACTTGAGAATAATCTTGTAAGTTTTAACTGTCTGACTACAATCTATATTTACCAGCAATCTTTTTTTTTATAAAGGGTATCATTCAAGATGTGAAAGTCATTTTTATGCCCAATGGATATTTAACTCAGTGTCCTAATCTGAATCGCAGTAAGTAGCAATTTATTTACTTTGACAATTGTAGATTTAAATATTATTTCAATATTTTTAAAGATGATGATGCTTAGCTTTGTCCTGTATCATCTTTGTACACTTTTAATATGATCAGTTCAGGGAAACAGAAACTCTATTTAAGACATTGCATTTATGTTAAGATAAGTTACACCGTTGCAGGTCAGGCATGCCCTGTCTCCTCCCAGGGCAGGACACAAGTCTTGATAGGTCCACAGTTGTGCCTCTGCACCCGCAGCTGGGGCTGTGTGGGCTAGTGATCAGAGTCACTAACTGCCCCCTGGTGAGGGGCCGTGTGGCCTAGCAGCCTTAGTCAGTCTCTGTCAGGTTGGGCCACTACCACAGTGTCTCCGGCCAGGATAGGTGGACCCGGGCCCTCTAGGGCCTGTCTGTGGCGGAGTTGTCTGCCACCAGCTTGGCAGGGATCCGATCAAAACATGCTGGGTTAGTCTCCAGTTGTCCAATCAACTCCCCAGGTTAGCAAAAGAATCCCTGGGTTACTTCCTACCGGCTTCTCCACATCTTGTGGCTTCCTAGTTCCCCCAGTTCCTTCTCCCCCGGTAGCACCCGGAGCCTGGGGGTTGAGGGTTGCTGTCCGTAGCCCTTCAGCACCACTTTCCCCTACGGCAGTCAACCAAGACTGAGCCAGGCTGCTCCCTCTTATACTGATTTTGCACTTCGAGCATGCACAGTGAGAGTAAACCCTGCAGTCCCAGTGCAGGGCACGCATGCCCCATCACACATGAATTAATGATGTTTTAACAGTATATCAGTCTTCATTGATTTATGTTTTGTTTTCCCCACTTCCTTTATTGAGCATGCCCAACCTGCAGTGATTTCTTAAGTCTGGTGCAAGGAATCATGGATTTACAAGAGCTCCTGGCAAAAATGACTGCAAAAGTAAGTACCTGAACTCCATTATCAGTTCCTCATCCTCTCCCTCATTTCCCCAAGTTGAGAGCACTATAAAAGCATTTATACCTTTGCATCTGCGTTACACTATCCTGGTAAAGTTTTATTTGGACTTCCAGTAGACCTACCTGTAGTGGAATTTCTGTAATGCCAATAAAGCCTCATTCAACTTCTATAGTATTTTACAAATGCCTCTGAATTAAAAGAATGTGGAATAACAAACATGCTTACTACTAAAGGGTCTGATTTTTAAAGAAACCATAGCATGTGTCCCTTTATGTGCCAGCAGATAAGTCCAGGTACAAAAAAAGGGTAAACTCCCCAGTGATCTTATTGCTGAGGTTTCCCCAAACTGTCAGTGTGTGTGCATTTGCCCCAAGTGGAATAGGCAGTGGCACTACCCACAAAATTTGAGGGCTCTTTGAAATCTTCAGGAGGCTAGGAGGGGTCTTTATACAGAGGCTTCGTCTCCTTGCCAGTCCTGGAGACCCCAGTCAATCAACCAAATACCCAGGCAATTCCACTGAAGCCACTGCATTTGCTCTCTTCAACACTCTTTTAGGGGAGATTTCTACAGTATGAAGATATTAACAGAAGAATTAACATAGTTCCAGGCTACACTAATTCTCTTCTGCCTTGTGGTGGTGGTGAGGGTGAATGGGAAGATGTGCTTCTCCCTTAGCTCTGCCACAGCCCACGACCATCTTTCATTTTAGCCATACACCTCCAACTGAGGGTGCTTGTAGAGTCTGGGGGCTAGGTAAGGAATGGGGTGATCTATTTTAAGGGGTGTGACCCAAGGACCTCTTGATGTCCAGTGGCAGAGGACACAGGTTACAAGGATCATGAAAAGGGGTCATGTAAGGCCTCTATTGAAAGAATGTCATCAGAATCATTGTGAAATGTATGAGCAGATAATGTGTAAGGAGTTACATATGTTATCTTTTTAAGGCCTTGTAGTTAAAGGCATGTCGCTCAAAGGTAGCATGCATTGAGACAGACTTTTCCAGATAGGAGGTGGGAGACACTTTTATCTCCCTGGTTTACTGTTGTGCATTGTTTCTTACAATAGAAGTCTATTTCCTTATTGAGTCACATGCTGATGAGCACATAATAACTGCTGCAGGGAAAAACAAAAACAACCAGGATTATACTTTTAGGGGTATAACGGAGTATGGTGATACACCGGGCATCCTTCAGTCTTGGAAGACAAGCTGCCAGCAGGCTTGATCTTATGAAAGGAGGTTCTCAGCCATCATGGTTGAAAATGCTGGGAAAAGAAGTTGGTGTAAGCTATCCTTTAGGAAATGGGAGTGTCTTGTGAGTTAAGTTTAGACTCTAGAAAGCATGTTATGATTTTGTTTTATATGTAATCATTTGTTTCCAGTATTCTCTCTTACTTTCATTTGAATCTCTGTTATTTGACAATAAACTTATTCTTGTTTTCACTATAAATATATCTAAGAGCTAGTCTACACTACCGTGCTACCTTGGTGAAGCTGCACTGTTGAAAACACGCTATCCTGACGGGAGAGCATTTTCTCGTCAGCATAATTACTCCACCTCAGTGAGAAGCGGAAGCTGTGTCAATGGAAGAGTGTCTCCCTCTGACATAGTGGACTAGTGTGAACAGTGTTTAAGTCGATGTAACTTGCATCACTCGGGTTGGCTTTTTAACACCGACTTTTACGTGTCTTTTTACATCAATTTAAGCGGTAGTGTAGACAAGCCCTAAGTGTAGTGAGTTAAGCAGAGTGGCAATCCTGATTTGCATCTAGTAAATTGGTGGTGTGTACTGTTCCTTTGGGAATATTCCATGTGATTAACATTAGCAAAACCATCTGACCTATGATTAATTCTATCATCTAAACAAGAATTAGTTATCTCACCTGGCATACTGCTTATATGCTAATTACTTTTTGATCAATGTGTAACCACAGAATCATTTGTAGGTGCATTTAATTACAGCATAGTTACTGAACATGATTTTCCAAAAGTATAATCTACATAGTAACCCCGTGTATATCAAGATGGTAAACTTGAGATATCTTTTAACTTGTGAATTGTACCTCTTCAGCTGCCCTGATGACTCCTTCCTAAAAAGAAAGATTTTAATTTTAAGCATGTTTGTATTATACTGACACTCTGTTCACCCAACCGGTGTATTTTGGACAGGCTCACTCAGAGAATAAGAAACATTAAGCTTTTAGTTCACTTTACTGCTGGAAATGTGAAATAGAGGTAATTTATTTTAAGCCCTGCTGGTGGTATGAGCAGGTCCCAATTATGTACTATACTGAATGACTTGTTCTCTCTGCTGTTAATTATATTTTTGCTTGCTAATACATTTTTTGGGCCAAATAACATGCTGTTGATACTCCGAAGATTATTTGTTCCCATACGGCAGTGCTGGGATGACCTTTTTTTGCTTGTTCCTTTCCCCAATAAGGTTGTTTTTCTCTCCTTAGTAATGCATTAACTAAGTGTTTCGTTGCATTAGCTATAGCAGTACTGTTGTCCAGAAAGAACACACACAGCCGTGCAAGAAGTTTTAATTGTGAGACAAATGCAAACTAAAGAGAGTGGAATTTAAAAACAGGCATTTTAATGGTGAATGTTCACATCACAGTCTTAGGGAGCAAATTCAGGCCCTAAGTGATATTTCTGCAGTTTTAGGTGTACACTAATGTCGTGTTAACATGTGTCTGGGCTAGGAATAGGTTTGGAACCCGTGCACAGCCGCCCATGGAGATTACTTTTGCCAGAGCAAGGAGTATGTATTATGAAATACATAACAATGACCCCTAATTCTCTCCCCCATTCTGGGAGTTGCAGAATATGAATTTGGCAGCATGCAAAAATTGTGTCCCATGTTTCCATGTCCGGCTGTGGTATACCAGAAACTTGAATTTGTCTGTAGATTTGCATTTGGTTACAATTTAATTTACAGACTCAAAAAAACCCAGTGAATGGTGTTTGCAATGTTAGTATGTAACAAAGAGAATTACAACTGATGGCAAGTAAGGCATATAGTAAGTTAAGTATCATTGCCCTTTCTTTCCCCCACACTCTTCAAAGATTTGAAGTCACTATGAAGTAGTCAATATGTTGCTTTTAAAAATACATAAAAGTATAGCTTTTCTGAGTCTGAGGTATTTCTTTTCATGGTGGGGAAGGTGTTTGAACTTTTTGCATTACCATCTACACACCGCTGTTTCATCTCTTTAATTTTGCAACCTTAAATAGAAAAAGGCAATAGATCAAATTGTTAAAAACTCAATTAAAATATAAATTACCTTGGGACAAGATGGACAGCTTAATTTTCACCATGCCCAATTACTGTGCTGGGTACGGAACGTTAGGTGGTGTTGACCCTAAATGGGTCGGCTCCTCAGCTAATGTAAATCAGTATAACTCTGCTGGATCAAGAGTCTTTGAAAATGGAGTGCAGTTCTTTTTTAGTAAACTAGCGGGTCACACTAGGAAGTGTCTTTTTCCTTGTAATCAGATGTGTTTCTTTCAGTGGCTGGAGATAGTTACTGGAGATTTCCAGCCCCAAACTTCTAATTAACTTTATTTCTTGCCAAATCTTAACAGGGTAACAGTTAAAAAGTTCAATGCTTCGTTTGGTTGGCATAAATACCTAAATGTTTAAGGGCAGAATTTACTGTTGAAATAACCCTATTGGCTTGGTTACACCATAGATTTATTTGGCCACAAACATTTATCTGATATATGAACATTTTGAGTCAAAGTTCTCTGAAGTTCTCATGAGAACGGAGGTTTTTTTTGTAAGATTTCTGGTACTTCCTGCATGTGGATGGCCCACAGGTAATGTATAATAAAAACAGTCTTTTTCTTCATCTTCTGGTTTGGAAAAATGAAAAAATGATGGGAGAAATAGTTAACCACAGCCCCATTGGTTCATTCCTACTCCTAATCCATCCAAGACTTGAGACCTGAGAATTTCCATTGATGTATCAAATCTTTGACAAATCTATTTATGCAAAATTGGCAGCATTTGGAATGGCATTTCAGTTTGTAACACATTTAATTTTGAGGATATCATCGTTTTGTTGAGCTTAATGGTGATTTTTCAGTTATGTTTGGAAGTTTAAATACAAATGGAACATTTCTATTCAATTCCATATAGCAAATGCCAACTAAATAGTATTTCAGAAAAGATAAACCTGTGTGTGTTGAGATACATCCATTGACCTATTACTATCAGAAAGTTCTCTGTTGCGTGTCTTCGTATCTACAAAGATAACAATGACATTTTCTGTATAGTTGCAAAGATAAATGCATGCCAAAGGTAATACTGATCATACACATCTCTGATTTACTAATAGATTCAGTTTGCATCCAGAGTCATTCTTCGGAGTAAGTGGTAGATGGTGTGTTTTATCAATGAACTTTATATAAATTCAGTGTGACAGAGAAAGACACAGAATATGCAACTTTCAGTTGATTGGTATTAGCATTTGCATCTCTTTTTTTTTTTTTTTGTTTTTGTTTTGTTTTACCTCTGTTACAGGAATCAACACCCCCACACACACAAAATATTAAATGCCTTTTCAAATCTGGCTTTTGTATAACATCCTTTCTCTTTTTGTGTGCAGTTTATACAGAATCATTCTAAGAAAAATGATGAATTTTACCTTTTTTTTTTTTTTTTTTAAGAAGACTAAAGAAAAGGTACAGGTTAAACTGCAACAAAACATAGATTAAACACAATTTTAATGCAGCAAAATATATTCTATTTTATAAACTATAAATATAGAAACGCTTTTCAAGTCACTGCTGAAAACTGGCAGGATTAGCAGTTCAGTAAGAGAGGATGATTTTTGCCTTTTAAACTGTGAAAAGCATTTTTGAAGTCACAAGATCATGCTGGCTTTGGGAGGGCTGAGTGTCAATTCCAGTAATATCCCAGAATCCTGACTTAAGGAAAATTAAAAGCTTTTACTCAAGGCCCTTTACTCTGGAGAATTCAAGAATGGAAAATGAGGAAGTTTTCCTAGTATCTTCTGCTGTTGTCTGAGATTTACCTGACAGGAAGTATTAGAGTTGATGGGCAGGTTGGAATATTCCCATTAAAATGGATAATGGGGAAGTCTTGAGAGCCTTTTTGCAAATGGATAAAATGCAGTAGATGCCAATATAAAAATAGTACAGTGTTGTACAGTGATCCTCTGAACAGTCCAAAAATGCTATTGTAAGCTATAATATTTTGAACCATCCTGTAGTATGCCGTTTATGAGTGATCAGGGCTAGCATTCATCTCACTTTGGGCTAGATTCTGATACATTGGCTACTGTGGGACTACTCATGCAGTAATGTGGTGCTTAATGTGAGTAAAAGTAGCAGAATTTGGCCCTTTGAGAAGTTCTCACCTGCTCTGGGATTTGTAGATTTCTGGGAGAGATGTCTATTTTGTTGTTTGAAGGATGTGGAAGTTTAGTCCTGCCAGGAAGTTTGACGAGTTAGTAAATGGGACTGAGTAATTTGGTTCTTATTATGCATAGCAGAGGATCTTGCATGTGTCAGAGCAGGTGTGCCTTACTGAGCCAGTTAAAGAGATCAGGGCTTAATGAGGAACTAACTACAAGGGTTTGTCAGAGGGCAAGAAGAGGAGTGATTGGGGCAGGCTCTGCCTTGGGAGAGGAACCACAGAAGAGTGCAGCCAATTCCTGTGGTGGGTCCCTGGAACAGAGGGCTCAGGGAGCTGATCCTGGGTTTGGTATTCCAGAAGAGGAACAGAGCTAGCTGAATGAGAATGGGCTGCAAGAAGGAAGCTGGCTGGCACTTGGAAGCTGCAAGAGACCCCTGGGAAAGGAGGTTGTGAAACCCCAGGACAAAGGGTGGGCTGAGGAACTGTTGATTTTAATCTGTTATGTGGACAAATAAACTTATTTAAAGGAGACTGGGCATGACAGCAAGTATTTGTTAAGATGGGGAGAAGCCCTGCTCCATCACATACAGTAGAGAATGTGGGCACTTCGATACAAGGATAGATTGAGGAGAATTTTTGGTGCACAGTGGAGAGAGGGAAAATAGAGGCAGTGGGTGATTGGCCACCATATTACAGATCACTCGGGAATCTTCATTTGCATGGAGTGTTCTTTGCCTGGGAATGACCTATGTAAACATGGTGACAATAATCTGTGTCATAAAGACTGAGAGTGGATGAGTCATTACAAAACCTAATTTCCCCCTACAGTTACTCACACCTTCTTGTCAACTGTTTGAAATCGGTCACCCTCATTACCACTACAAAAGTGATTTTTTCCTCCCTTGGTATTCTACTGTTAATTGAATTGTCTCATTAGACTGACCCCTCCACTTGGTAAGGCAACTCCCATCTTTTAATGTGCTATGTATATATACCTGCTGCTGTATTTTCCACTCAATGCATCTGATGAAGTGGGTTCTAGCCCACGAAAGCTTATGCCCAAATATATTTGTTAGTCTCTAAGTGCCACAAGGACTCCTTGTTGTTTTTTAATAATTTGTGTGGGTGTGTTGAGGAGGATGGGAAGGAGCATGTGAGCAAGAGAAAAGTGTAAATTACTCATAGCATGGATAACAACTTGGAGAGATCACCTTCCCTTCCCTTTGCCAGCACATGAACCCCCTCCCTCCTATTCACTATTATATATCATTCTTCAGGAAAATATGGCAATTGCTTGCCTGGAAAAATATTACTAGGAAAAGAATATTTTTAGCATCTGTTAATTCATTTTAGCAGCTGGCAATGAGGAGATGCTGACGGTATCATCTGACCAGCCCGCTCTCTATGTCTACCAGCAAGTGCTCTGTGGGCCGCTGGTGGTCCATGATCCATAGTTTGGGAAAATCTGTTATACAACACATTTAAATGTCATCTTTTCCCTGTAAATCGTTGTAGCTTTATATAACGTCTTTCTGCAAACTGTTAATCTTAAACAGTGTGGAGATAGGTTGAACAGAAGGAGTCGGAGCCTGACAGCATTCATGCTCTTAAATTACATGTATGCCAGTAAATGAATAATTCAGAATATTACAAAGATTTCAGTTTTTGGTGTTTGAACTAAAAGTACCCTATTCATTAATAATCTGAGGTCCCCAAGAGGTACGTTTTTAATATCTTGCTGAGGTTCATTAGATTAGAAGAGCCAATCATACAGATCATCAACTGGTGTACATTAGCTTATCTCCATTGAAGTAAATGGGCACAGGCTGATTTACACCAGCTTTGGTTCTGGCTCAGTGTGTCTTCTGTTTAGTTTGTTTTTTAACTGGTGTAATAAAATTTGATTCAGCTGAAAGTCAGTAAGCTGCTTCTTTTGTTCTTTGCTTCTTTGCTTTGTTAAAACCATGTGTATGAATTACAGAAATTACATCAAGTAACTTTCACTTATAGCTAAATTATGCAGAAACGAGACTTAATCAATTGGAAAACTGTCATTGTGAGAAGACTTGTCAAGTAAATGGAGTGATCTATCGAGACAAAGACTCATGGGTAGAAGATGATCACTGCAGGAATTGCACATGCAAAGTAAGAATCTTCTAACTGGTGTAAGGGGTAGGATGCCTAATTATAGTGTGAATGGTCCTCGAATACATAATGTCAACTCTGAGATTTGTTATCTTTTTAGTTTGCACCCAGTGACAATGTGAACAACTGAAGGAAGTAGCAAAGAATTGCCATTTCTTATATGAATACTTAGTAAATAAAATCTGCTTTCCCTTGACAACTCTGTCATTTGTTCTAATTATATCTGGAAGAATCTCACCATTTTGCAGGGGCGGAGGGTGGGAAATCATGGTGTTGTCTCTGTTTGGTTCAGAATAGTTTCACTGGATTGTGTGTGTGTGTGAGAGAAAGCATTATCTTAATTTTATTCATAGGTGCTCAATTGCATCCTGCATGGTAACAACATGCAGAATCTGTTTTGGGTGTTTATCGTTTTGAAAACCTGTGGAACAGAAGAGAATTAGTATGTAAGTCTTGTCTGGTTGAAAGTATTTGATAGATATCTGAAGAGAGCCTTTGTTTGCCTGAGAAAATAGAAAACTGATTATTAAAATTTTGAAGATGATTGACAGAGCCTGCAAAAGGTTGTGGTTATGTTCTGGTAAAGATGGTATTATTTTTTGTCTTATCCACGTAAATAGCGTGCACAGGAGGGATAAGACAAAGATGTATATCACAACGGTAATGGGGGTGGCTTAGTTCATACCAGTAGCTGTTAGATAAGACTTGTTGCTGAAAGAAGGATCTGAAATCTTTAATGCTACTTTTATTTTCTGGTATAGTATTTGTGCTTTATATAAAATATAAACTAACACACACATCTGAACTTCATCTTTCTAACCTTTGCTTAGAGCGGAGTAGTGGAGTGCCGAAGGATGTCCTGTCCCCCTCTGAACTGTGCTCCTGATACCCTCCCAGTGCATATGGGAGGCCAGTGCTGCAAAGTATGCAGGTGTAAGTACATTATGTTTGATATTTTCCTCCCACCTTCTTTTTAACTGGAATCACACTTGTCTTGAATCTAGGAGCAGCTGATGTGTTTTCCCCCTTGATTTTTCACAGGTCCCGACAAATTAATGCAGGGAACATGAGTCACAGTGGCAGCTTTGGTTAAAAAAATGAATAAATAACTATTTGCTGAAAAATAAAAGAACCACCTAGGAAATACAATGCAGTACTGCATGTTTCTAAGACTATATTGTTGGATTCTATTGGCATTAAAAAGGCTATGCTCTTGTTTGTACCTCTCCAAAGGAAAAATGTCTGGCTTCTACTAGTAGCTGTTAAACCCAATTAATGTTAATTAGCATGAAGCAGTTGGTCCCTACTTACCATAGAGAGAGCTAATAACTTGGTTTGGTTATTTGTCATCCTGTTCTGAACTGAAGGTGGTTCTTTGGATATTGTAGGTTTTTTTTAAAAATAAAATGATATAATCAGCAGAAAAAGGAAAATTCATGGTTCTATCTAGCCTGTAATGATCTATGTTGTGTGCAGTAGTAGTTTATGTAATTTATTTCAGACCAAATGAATGTGGAAAAGATGATGAGCAGTAAATTCTGTAGTTGGACCAACTGATGAAATTCTCTTATCTCATCTACAAATGGAAGCCCTATGTGAAAAAAGGATTTAACACTCAGGACTTAAATGGGGCTGAGGGACAAAGTCAATTGAGCATGTGTATGCTCAAGTACACAGGACTAAATTTCCTCTTGCTCTCACGTATGAAGAAAGTGAGACCTTTTTCCTTATCTCGCCAACCTACACATTCTGGGCACAGCTCTTCTCCATTTAGACTTGTCAATGATGTAGCTGTTGGCTGGTTTAGGATTAATTAGACACCCTTCCCCCCCTCCCCCCAAAAAAATCAGATTGTCACGCTTTGATTTCTCCGCTTCAATTCCAAATGGACATCTATGAATCCTGTCAAAAAAGAAGTGTGCACCTGTTCTGCATAGTCATGAACATGTGCACAGCTCACACCTTTTCCTTCATTATACACTGGCCCATGAGTAGTCTGTGCACAAAAGGACAAACTCCTAACTTTCACCTTCCAGAACACAAGTACTTGTGATTCACCTGCTGAGAGTTTGTAAAGGGTTCTTTTCATGGATCTGAGAGCTTGAACATCTCTCTCTCTGGCTCTGTCTTTTCTGATGTGCACTTAGCAACAAATCCCAGCCAAAATGTGGTTCAGAGTAATTCTGAAGGACTGAACTGTAGATTGAATATAAGTTCCAAAGTGTAGACTATGTTTCTGATTCTTTAGTGGAAAGATGAACAAGCTCACTCTTAGTCAGTGATTGGCACCAAACTCTGCTCGTTATTCTGACAAGGACTCAGAATGTCAGTCAATGGAAAAAGATGTATGAAAGTTGATTGAAATTAATTGTAAGTGCCAGCTCCTTGACAGAATGATATGCGAGGGCCACGGTTTTGGGTATGTAGTGGCAGCCACTGAGGCTATCCACATTTTTACACTGCGGGTGTTGATTTCTCTGCAGTTTCCCCATTTAGTCCTGGATACAATCATCAAATGTAATTTTCTGTGTCTGGGAGTTATTGGACAGCTTGATGGTTCTTTTTTTTTTTTTTTTTTGTATCAAAGTACCAAGCAGTTCTCACACACAAAATGTTTAGGGATTTTAAAATTGATGTTTCTGCTTTCTTCTCTGCCATCTTGTGTTAACCTCTCCAAACCAGAAGATAAGAAGACTAAAACTTTATTTGAAGCCCGGTGTCTCTTTTCTGTTGTAAAATTCCTCACTTTCTCTTCTGTCCAGTGTAAGTCCAGCCCTGGGCTACAGGCAGTCAGGTGAGACAATAGAGAAAGAGTAAAAGTACATCACTCTAGTTCATCTTTCCCCAGACAGTCATCTTGTTGCCATCTAGCGTGTTTTTCTGAAGTGAGGTCACAATTGAGCTCATACTGAGCAATATAAAGCTAGGGCCAGATTTTCAAAAGAACTTCTGCATCCTCTTTGGATATCTAAATGAGATGGATTTTGAAAGTGCTCAGCACCCAGCTTCTCACAGTGAAAACTGAACTCTTTAGAAAATCTATCTGCTTTGTGTATGGTGAGAATTATTTAGATTCTCCCATTTCCAGCAACATGAACACAGAGAAAGAACTCTGGGAGACAGAATAGTGTCTGAAAGACTTTATGGGTTATTCTAACATGTAGAGATATTTGGATGGAAAGTGAAACAAAAATCAAAAGTAATTTATTATGTAATACCTCTTTGGCGCCAGAAGCAAGGGATATATACAATTGTCATCACAGTATTGAAGAAGGCAGGTGAGGAAGGACCATTACAGGATGTGCTGTAAATGGCTTCATTGAGAAGCAACACATATCTCTCAGTTCTACAGACAAATGTCAAGTCTTACTGATTAGTATCAGAGGGGTAGCCATGTTAGTCTGGATCTGTAAAAGCAGCAAAGAGTCCTGTGGCACCTTATAGACTAACAGGTGTATTGGAGCACAAGCTTGCGTCTGATGAAGTGGATATTCACCCACAAAAGCACATGCTCCAACATGTCTGTTAGTTTATAAGGTGCCACAGGACTCTTTGCTGCTTTTACAAGTCTTACTGACTTATAGCATAGGACTCTAGGTGCAGTAGAGTAGATGCAAGCCATACTTCGCTAGTCATTTCTCAAGAGAGTTTATGATGGGACTTTGGAGCACTGTCCAATGCACAGAAGAGAATGATATCAGTATAAGACAAGAATCATGGGCTTCACCAGTTATATAGAGAATAGTGTGAGAACAGTGGGCCTCTTAACATTGTGTATGTGTGTGGACCTAGAATTGTTGGTCAAATTGTTTGTGTTTATTTTAAGTACTAATGTTATCCCATTGGAAGGAAGGTGTACAGGACCTTGGGACATTTCTGTGTGTTCATCAGATTGTAAAATCACCTCTAATTTGGTGAGAGTCCTCTCAGGATGTTCAGACAAGAAGGAAATTTGGACCCATCAAATATACAGATACTTGCACGGATGGCAGCCTGACAGGTTGTGCATATATCTGTGGAACAGTTTTTTCCATAAAATCATTGGAAGATTTAAGAAGGAACTAAGCATGTGTCCTGCAGGCTGGCCACAGTTGTGTACTTAAAGAATAAGGCTGGCACACAGAGCAAGAGGAAGTTAAAAAAAAAAGTCTCTTCACAGCAGTGGAGAAACATCTGGCATAGACAGAGACGCATCTCTTGGAGTTAACAGTGGTGCACTTAGCAGTTGGTTGCATAAGCAGGCCAACTGGCTTAGTTTGTATCGGTTGCACCTGTGAGAGTGGAAATTAATAGTGCGTGGAATTCCAGGCTCCCTGCTGCCATGAGTGTGCCACAGATTGTTTGTTTTGTTTGCTACTTGTTTGCTACTCAGAAGAATTGGAAAAAAATTCTCTGTCAGGAGATAGAAGGAAACATAGGCCTGGGCAACAGGGACCTTCTCATGGTGCTTGGAATGGGAGCTAGTTTATCCATGAGTCTTTAGTACTGCAGTGACAGTGATGAGCCAAGATGATATTTGTGGTCAGGATGAACTAGTTCATTGAATTCCTACAACTTGGAGTGGAGGAACACATGATGTTGCTCAGCATGGATGACGATAATTTGTCTTTCATACTAGGATGTCAAAATTTCCCCTAATCCGTCATGCCAGTCTATCAATTCTAATGTACTTATTTGATCCCGTCATAACAGTATCGAAGAATCTCACAATTAGTCGTGGATTTTATCATCACGACTTCACTGTAAAGTAGGAAGTAGTATCCCCATTTTACAGTTGGGAAATGGAGGCACAGGGTGGATTAAGTGATTTTGCCCAAGATCACACTGCAAGTCTGTAGCTGAGAATTGAACCCAGGTCTTTTGAGACCCAGTTGAATGCTTCTCTAGAATATCCTTCCTAGGACTCTGAATCTGGCTATTTCTGATTGAGAGTGATTTTGGAGAATCCCCATTCAGTCTAGAAAGCTGCCTCCTTGTTATAGAATATGGGAGCTTTTAAGAGGCTATTTTGAAAGACAGTTCTAGGTGCAATAGAAGGAAGGTGTAAATATCTACAATTAGAAATGTGGGGGCTGGGGGAACAATAGAGAAGTTTTTAGGGTCACATCCCAATGCAATCCATTCCAAATTTAGTGTTGCAGGCTGTATTTGTCCCTCCTTTGAGACTGTTTCTGACAGTGATTTTTTTCAGTTTGTAGAGTCAGTGAGTTTCAGGCTTTGACTAGTTCTGAACCATTCTTGCAGTTTCTCAGGGACAAAGCTGTGTTAAGGATTCTATCCTCATATGTCCCCAGGTACAATCTGGAGGCTTAAATGAAACCCATGCACCTGCCAGTCTCTTGACATACAATGCACCAATGTCTGTCTGTCTGATTTTGAAGTGCTTTGAATAACCTTATGCAAACATATAGTAATACAAATGCACTCTATTTAATCAATGGGATGTCTATGCTGTGTGTGATTCTGTTAATGAATTGGGTTCAGTATCTACTGAATAATGCTTTATTCTTTTTATCACTTCAGGTCATTAATAGGCTAGTTTGTCAGTATGAGGGGGTATAATGTTTCACAATAATAGTTGTTTTGTTTTTTTTAATGAATGTACTGTTGCACTCAAATGAAAGTAATCAACACTTACTTCAAGTGAAGGCAAAGGCACTACGTCATATTTACCACAGTAGGCCTGTATTTGCCCATGTGTATATGTATTGATTTTACTTATGTTTATATTTTGCAGTCATTTTTTACCAAAATATTAACTTTGGGGATTTTTTTTAAATTATAGCTAAGTGTATCTTTGGAGGCAGAGTGTTAGCAGAAGGTCAAAGGGTTTTAACCAAGAACTGCAGGGAATGTCGAGTAAGTTTTAATTTTATTAACTTCTACTGTTTCAATAAATATGCAGTGCCCATAAATTATAATGATAAAAGCTGGTATATTTCTTTAGGCTTCCTTCATGCAGATGTGTTATCCATTCTTGTCTGACGCTGACCATAACTTCAGTGGAAGCCAGACATACACAGACAAAGCTGGAAAATGGCCAATTTAGGATAAAGTGACTAAGGAGGGTATTCTCCTTTCTCTTTGCTCCTTACCTGGGTTGTGGGAAGAGGTGTCATTTTAGGGCAAGATTCTGATCTCAGCCACACTGGCTCAAGTCCCTGAAGTTGGATTTGAACAAGTCCCTGAAGTCTCTGGATTTGAACAAGTGTAACTAAATAAAGGCCAGAAACTTTTAAGCCCTGACTACTGTCATGCTTAAAACTTAAGAAGGTGCTTAAATGCTTTGGTGGATTGGGGCCTTACTCTAGTGATCCACAGCACTTCTGTTGAGTAGCGCCTCTTCATGTGAAGGAAGCCTATATTTGTTCTCTGAAAAGTTACTGGCCCTGTTTATCTCAGTGGATTAAATCTGAAATTTAATGTCAATTTATATTAATGGAGTGACACCACTTTATGTCAACAGATTTTAACCCAAAGTGCTTGTTTGAACATTTTCTTACTATAGAAATAAGGCACAATAAACTCCTGGATATGCAAGCTTCTTCTCTCTAGGGTGCAAGGTCACCAGTCACAGAAAATGGGGAAATTTTTGGAAACAAAATTGTTGTTGACATGAAGCAACTATGGTCAGACTTAACTTCATTTCTTTTCTCTGCTTCTCTAATGAAGACATGAGTTTGGTTTGAATTTGTTTTGTGCTTTTTCTGAGCGATTTGATTGTCATAGTCTTTCTTGATTTCTTGCTGTGCGTTTGACCTGACTTATCAGCACTTGCTGTTCGTACAGTGGTATACTGTACCTTTCCTACGGTAATTGTTTTGTCAGAGCTTGAATAGGTGGTGAGTTATAGTCAATACCTTTCCAGCTGGGTAGTTTGATAAAATGACTGACAGTGATCACTCAGTTTGCTGGTTCTCCTCTCACCTATGCTGGTGTAACTCCATTGACTCTTTTGGGAGACTCCTGCTTTACACCAGTGAAAATGGGATGAGAATCAGTCCTAAAGTCTGTTAATTCCACTCTTTTCATGTGGGCATCCACATAACATGGCATGTGCTGTATCCTCTGCAGGATGCCTTTCCTCTTTGCCTCCACCAAAGTATGTGTCCCCTTATATTTGAACACCTCACTTGACACCTATGGGCTAATAAAGTATAACTGGGTAGCAGAGAAATGACTTGGCAGTTCTTAACCAAAGGAGGTCAGGGATGGGGCGTCCAAAATTTTCCATTCCTTGCCTCTGCTGGAGTAAATTTGCTCATTCTTTTACAAGTCCTGCCTGCTGTCCCCCATCTTGCGTACCTTGCACTTTGTAGGCCTAGTATTGCCAACCTTCAAAAATCATGAGTCAGGCCCTAAAAATCATGAGATTTATTGAAAGTAATTTTTGGTGGAGGGCTAGAAACATATTTTTTTTTTTAAAAAAATGAAAGCTGAGTTCCTCATGTACTCTCTTGATTCCAGCATCTGAAGCATTAAGAAAAACACCAAATATGGTGAGACTTATAATAAAACTAACAGTTCGCAATGGTGCTGGCAGAGCTGCTCCCTCAATTTGGCCCAGCAGCCAAGGCTGTATGTCAAACATGCAACAAGGCATCAAGAAGCTGGATGACTTGAGCTGCAGCTGGGTCAGCAGGCAGCTAGGTGGCTTCTCTGTCTTTCTTACTTTGCCAGTTCCTGCTCCACTGCTGAAAATCAGGTCCTTTAAGGTGCTGAGGCTCTGAAATCACTGGTCATATTTGAAAATCTTGGCCATCTAATCTCTCTACTTTGTCTCATTGGTAATTTACCTATCACCACACATTATACAGAATTTAAAATACCTAAAAGATAACAAAAAAAAGTCTCATGTGAAGCAGAAAAAAATTCTTAAATAAAAATCTGGAGCGAAATAAAATACTTTAATTCCTGCAAGTGCTTATGCAGGTTAAGAAATGAAAAAGCAGCTGTACAAGCTTGAGTTTAAATGTAGTGTCTTTTCCTTAAACTGTGGGAACAGAAATGTCCAAGTAGATTAATTTTTGATTTGAGTTTATAGTATAAAAACTGAATTTTGCTTGCTGCCTGTCACTTTACTACTGTTGTTACTAAAGATTGCGAGAGCTGTGGATAGAAAACTGTGTGACCCTTGCCGTCAGATACATTTTTATGAGTGTCATTTTTTTAAAACATTTATTTATTTTCAGAATGGAGTTTTAGTAAAAGTAACAGAGACCTGTCCTCCATTGAACTGCTCAGAAAAAGATCACATTCTTCCAGAGAACCAATGCTGCAGTGTTTGCAGAGGTAAGCAGTACATGCTTGGATGGAATGTAGTCATTGGGTCATTTTTGGGATATGTTGTAATGAACCATGCCTCTTTAATTGATGGCACTGGCGACTTACATAAACCTGTACTTCTAAACAATGTTCTCTATAAACCAACCTGTGCTATTCCTTTGGGAGGATAAATTTACAGGGACAAGGCAGTAACTTTTCTGGGTTAACGAGAAAGAGGACAATGGACACAATGTCTCCTGTTGCCTACAAGACCCAGTTAATTATTAGTTATGTTTAAAATTGGTATGTTCTGAGATGCTAAATTCAGATGTGAATGTCCGGAGTTCTAAGATGTTTGGATATGGGATTTTTGGTTGGCCTATTGTAGAGGTAAGAGCTAGTGTGAAGTTCAGATCTCAGTCCAGATCCAAACTTTGAAGGTGCTTGGATCTGAGGTTTTGTTTTGTCATATTACTTCCTTAAGGGGAACTTCCATATTACTCATTAAGGGAAAACTCTGTTTCTATCTCTATCTAGATTTATAGCTTGCAAGATAAGGGCCTTAGTCAATAAATATTTAATTAGTGTATGTGTGTAATTAAATATTTACTGATGAAGGCCCTGACCTTGCAAGCAACTCCATGTGGTAGCAGGGGCCTGCACATTTGAAGTAGCTTACAGGATTGGTTTCTAACCATATAGACATCATCAATTTTTAAACAGTTTTTAGAAACACCTGTAACTGTTGAAGTAAGCAGTAAACATTGCTGCTGCCTATCTCTGAGGGGTCGCTGTCTTAATGACGCTTTATAGCAGGTGGTCCAGTTTGATCCAGTGCAGCTTCATTACTTAAAAGCATTGGAAGTCTGCAAACTTCAAAGAAGAAAGATAAGTTCTGTAACTATGGAGGTAGGTTCTATATTATTGTGGATACTTTTTTAGGTAGTCACCCTAGGCATGTTTTTTAATTATATTATACAATGCCATGAACATGCATGCCTGCAGGTGGTTTTCAGACATAAAAGAAGGAAAAGTCTCTGCAACTGCTATGAACTCTGATTTCTAGTGCTATCAAATGGTGATGCTGACATTCAGTCCTATTCTGTATTATCAGAATGTTAAGATGGCAGCTTCCTCTCTGATTGTTTGTTAATTTTTTGTTCTTTTAAAATTCATTTTATCTTCCTTATAACTGGATATACTGAACAGAATATCTAACATATTACACTGGGTTTTTTCTTTAAACAGAACACATCTTCTGTTGGGTTACCTCTTGAATCAGTTAGAGAAACCTGAAGAAATAGCAGAGTTTATGATATCATTTCGAGGTTCAGTTCCCACAAATGTGAACAGGTGGGAAGTGCACGATTCTCTCTATGGGATTGATCTGCAGGGTTTTTGCCAGCCCTAGTTCAGCAAAACATTTAAGAACTTGGATTGAGGCAGAGCGCTCAGCAATCTGCAGGATCAACCATTCTTTGAGCCTGTAGTTTGCTTTTATTGTGGGGGAGAGAGATTTTGGGGCAAATTTGACCAAATGCGATACTTAATATAGTCATTTGGAATCATTGCATTAACTGAAGTCCTAAAGGGAGAGTTATAGCAAATATGCAAAGAAACATACAGCAATTTACATTTGCCTTTCAGAATATATTTAATTCAGAAAACGTCAAAAAAAAATGATCACTTGGATTTTCCAGCGGATGTTTATTGGTAACCAATAAAGTGTCATCCATAGTTCAATGGTAAATCAATCAGTTTACACTTGTTGAACTATAGAGCAAGTCTTCATTTTTGCAAGCTGTCAATTTGTTTTCATTATGGTCCCGTCATTTTATTGTAAGTGCTTATTTAGTACAGCACTGGGCACTATGAAAAACCCAGTGGTAGATAGGTAGGTTCTTACACCATACCTATCCAATGCTATCATATGCTTTCCTTCTTTTTCTCCTTTTCCCCTGCCCTCCCCAACATTTATTTGTCCAGGACTTCTTACGGTCAGGTTATACCCTGCTGCCAGAATTTTCGCAGGAAATATAGTTCATTTGGCAGCCTGTACATTGGTGGTTGCTGAACTATAGCAAAATTATTTACAGTCTTGTGAGTGAATAAATGTGGGGAAAGGGAAAAAAAATGGAAGAAAAGATGATAGCATTGTGATGATAAATTCTTACATCATATGTGTCTACCACAAGGTTTTTCATAGTGGCCATATCTGTACTAATTAAGTGCCTAGAATAATAGATGATATCCCATGGGAGAAGAAAAATCTGTTGTTTACATAGATTCACATTGAGAATCAACAAAGTACTAGTGAAATACTGTAATAGACCCAGCTGGTAGACTTGCTACTCACTCATTATTGTTGAAAATGGTTAGACAAGTCATTACTGCAGATAATTCTCTTCATCTCCTTCCTTTTTCTCTTTCCCTTCCTCCCCATACATTTATAATATAGTGGCATCTAACTTATTCATATGATACCATTTCTGTGTTTTATTGAAATGACTGTGTATGGGGTACGGTATAGAAGATGTAGTAGATCTAATAGAATAAAGAGTTTTTTCCTGTACAGTGACAGTCTAACATAAAACATGGGTGGCTAGACCACACAAATGGATCTGCCTGGATGCAGGGGTGTGCATGATCAGAGCCATGTGCAGGATCTGTCCCTGACCAATTACTAGTAATATACCCAGCTATGTGGGTTCCTCACCTGTCAATGCTTCAGCAAGGTGGACATTGATGTAAAAGTACAGTTGTAGTGTATAGTTATTTTATAACATTGACTGGGAAAATTCACAGCTGTACCATTAGACACAACTTAGGCTTGTTTTAAAATCAAAGAATTTTCAGCATAAAAGGAACACATTTATAACTTATTTTCACAAATCTTTATCATTTGTAGTGTCACCCTAGGCTTATTTTATTGCCTAAAGGCAAATACAATAATAACAGTAAAATAGTTTGGCAAAAATGTGTTGAGCCTCTTTTAAATGTTGGTCTCTTTGCTAGAAATAGTGAGTCATTTTGAATGATAGATTGGATCCCACATCTCCTTTCCTTGTCCAATGAATGGTTCAAATAAAGTTCTCAAGGGTTCTTTATGTTGCTACTTCTTACAGTTTCTTGTGTGTCGCCAACCCCAGCAAGCCCAGATTATTCAATCGTCCTCTCCTTCTTAAGAGAGTGTGTGTGGGGGAGAATAATGAAGTGGTGAGAAATGCTCAATTTCTATGTAAAGTAATTTCTATTCAGTATCTAGTAATATGGTTTGGCTGATGAATTTAGATTGGCTACTGATACTGGTTGGCAGCAATTGTAGAATACTCCTGATGAGCTGAAATGTGCATTTTATTGAAGAAAACAGTGGTGTAAGGCAAAAGTATGGCTTCTGTCACCCTTACATTTATTGGTTTAAAAAAAAATGTTTCTGATTTTTCAACTGCAGCTCAAGGAGGCACTTCAATTAGCATATTTCTTATCTCTCCCTGTCTAGCTGTGAGGCTCAAGATTTTTCTTACTAGAAGAAAAACTGAGCGCATTTTGCATTCTCAGAACCAGAAATCAAACATTTCTTGTGCATTGCTGGGGGATTGTGAGCTGTTTCAAGATTTTAATTTTATTAAGACTCTGATGGAGGTTGAGACGTATGAATTAGTTACTTCCTACACATAGGAACAAGAATGCTTAAGATTTAAGAAGTGCTTTATATCCTCAGAGCACTCTTCACACGTTAGCTAATTAAACCTTGAAACACTCTTGTGTTGCTACATATCTGCTGCACAACACAGATTTGTTGAAATCGTTTCCACATACATTAAAAGAATTAGTAAGGATGTTGCTTGGTGTCACACCTCTGAGCTCGGGATCCGCAATCTCCAAAGATATGAAAGGAATCAGAAGAATCTAGCTGCTCGTGGCCTAGTAATACTACTTCACATCATGAAAGGCTAAGGCTGCTAGTTCACAATTCTGTGATTCTTCATCTGAGTTTGCCCTCTGATATTGCATAAGCTTGTATAACAGTTGACACAGATTTGCATTTGTAACAGTTTTGAGGGTGAAACTACTTTTGACATGTAGAACATTGATCAACCCCTGCAAGTGAAACATCACCCCAACTTTAAATACAAATTAAAAGCCTCTGAAGTATGGAACAGTCAATGAGAGTATGATTACTCCAGTACAACCTGTGGGGAAGCAGGTAGTGGGATTTGGGGACCATGTAAGATAGATAGCCAGGAATTTTGGAAAGTGTAGTGAGAGCACCAGCAAAACAGCTAGAAAAGTCCCAGAAAGAGGAGAGATTTATCAGAGATGACCATGAAAGTTAAACAGGGTCGTGGATATATTGCTTCCAGCCCAATGCAATGGGACTTAAGCATGTAGGTACTTTTCAAAAACTCACTGGGTGCCTATCTGCATCTTCAGGGACCTACATATCTTTTAAAATTTGGCCTGTTGGCCCATATCTACAAAGATATATAGGCTTCCAACTTCCTTTGATGTCCATGGAAGGTAGAAGCCTAAACATCTTTATGGATCTGGGTGATAATGTCTAACTTTAGATAACCTATTTTGAAATCGTTAGTCCTAGACAATTGTGCAGTTTCCTCCTGGCATCACACACCTGAAGCATGAAATTTGATTACTTTTATAGTTAGTTTAACTTATTGGTCACTAGGCAGTCAATAACATCAAGGGACAGGCCCCATTTAGTAGAAATAGTAATAAAAAGACACAAGTATGCTCTCAGCGGAGGAAAAAATCAACTGTAGATCAAGCAAACAGTCAACAACATTGAGAAAGGAGGTTGTAATATGATCAGAAATATTTGGAAAAAGAGGTCATCAGGCTCATAAAAAATCTAGACACTTCCTTCAGTATTTAATCCCTCACATGATGGTATTTAATTATATTGTAAATGTCTTGAATGACTTTAGTGGGCTGTTCTGTGTGTGTGTGTGTGGGGGGAATTGGTTCCTGACATCTGTTGTGAATGTATTTATCGGTAATTTTAATTCATGCTCACTTGACTTGTCATCTGTGTTAGACTGAAATTAGTTGAGATTATCAGTTCTGTTTAAGATTTTATATGATTCTGTTAAATCCTCTCCATGTGCCTTTTTGCTGGGATACAATTATTTTCTTTTTAAGCCTTTTCTTTTATCGAGAGAATGGCCAACAGTATTGGATCAGACATTCCTGAATATTCTGAAACCTCAGCAGTTCAGTTTTTAACCTACCCAATATGGAAGTATGAACTCTGTTGTTCACTAGCCCTATTGGAAGCTGGGAATTCCAAGATCACATGGAAATTCAGATGATGGTTTCTACTGTGTTTTGATATTTGAAAGGGACTTGAAAAATTATTACTGCAGAGATGTAATCAAAATTTGCTGTTTGTATTCTTTTGAATTCATTGTTTACTTGTTTAGTGCTCAGTAATTGCTGTCATGAATAGAAATGTACCAACATTGAAGCCTTTGCTATCCCTGTATAGTAAAGGATTTAAGCACATACTTAATCAACTAATCAGTGGAATATGCCTAATTTTAAGCATGTGCTCAAGTGCTTTGCTGACTATCGATGGATTTAAGCACATGCTTAAGTGCTTTTCTGAATCAGAGCCTCTAGGGGTGAGAAGAACATAAGAATCTCCATTCCCCCCAGTACATCCACACAGCAGGCACCCATAATTTGGCTGCTAGCAGGAGGGTTTGAGAAGCAGTCAGGCCAGTGCTGACTGCAGTACTCAAGACTCCAGAGAGTCTAGGAGGAATGTAGAAATGGTTTCATTCCCCTACACCCAGATCCAGAGCTGCAGAGATGTAGAATGTAGATGTGCATCTAGATGAGACATAACTGTGTTTCCTAGGTATGTTCCTCTGACATGTTAAACCTACTTTATATGTGCAGAGGAATAATGCCTGCAAAGTCCCTGCTAAGGGGATGCTCCTTATCTCACTCTCAAAGCCACAGTGCAGCACTTAATATTTTGTAACTTAATGTACATTCCTTGGCTTTCTAGTATCAATTTTAATTTGTTCTGTAAAAGCCTAGTGACAGATGGTGTGGAAACAATACATATGCCTTCACAAAGAGATTTTCCCACTTCCCATTTGTTAAGGTTCTTAACAAGTTTAGTCAAGTGCTATGGGAAATGTGAAGTTGGTAGCCTAGCAGCAGGCGATATACTTTATAATCCAGGTCTGATGCTTGTGCTTCACAAGTCACTTTAATAACAAAGATTAAGCCAGACTACAGATGGACTAGAGTGCACTCCTATAATTAGGAACTCACAAGGACAAAACAAGAGTTCTCTAGAGTCTCTAATTAAATATAGTTAAGTTAGAGAACTGGAACATTAATCTTCTTTTGTTCTGCCTTTTTATCACAGCCTATAAGCCTGGGAAAAAATGATATAAGAAACAGGCTGATTTTGAGAGGAACTGAATCTCAGATATTGTTAATAACTAGAAGGGGAACAAACGAATCGAGGACTTGCCTGAAGAACTTTACAAGGTAGCAATTATAATGGTCCAAGATAGATAACTAGGAGAGGGCACATCTATATCAAATTCCTTCTGAATTTCAGAGGTGGCAAACAAGCAAATGACAGTCCTTAGAAATATACTGTGATACTGAGAACTAATCAAGCACTTTAGACAAAATTCTGATTTAGAGATGGACAGTTGAAGAGATGATAAGCAAGTCAATCTACTGACTCCTGATTGACCAGAAAATGTAAGCATCACTTTTGTAAGTATGTCACTAATGAAGAAAAATGTGATCACCAGGGTAAAGAGAAAATAGAAATCACGTCCAGGCAGAAATCCATATAAATGTAAGGACCACTGTTACTAAAGAAACGTGCTAAGCAAGATGAAATTTACTAAGTGTACATGATTTGGATGAGAGAGAAGTGGTATACATAACTGTAAATCCTAGTGTAGTGTTATCTGCCCAGTTAAAGTAAAGCATTTTCCTATACTAGGTATGCATATGAAGAGGGTTTAGCACTCTAGGTAGCAAAAAATGGTGGTATACTTATTGATTTTATGTGACACAGCAAATGTTACAGAATTCCTTGTCTCTAGTATGTTGGCTAACGGGCAAACAGAATTTTAATTAATTAATCCTAGTGAAAGGGTAGAAATTCGGTGTTGTTTGGATAGTGTGATGGGGCAAGGCCAGATGACTACAGTAAAGTACTGAGAAACAGGTAAGTTAGGCCCAGGCTAAACAAATCCCTAGT